>NC_092091.1:75960729-76117049 GCF_045679555.1 Salvelinus alpinus | reverse complement strand
TCCAGAGGTGTTCGATCGGGTTTAAGTCCGGGCTCTGGCTGGGCCACTGAAGGACATTCAGAGACTTGTCCTGAAGCCACTCCCAAGTTGTCTTGGCTTTGTGCTTAGGGTCATTGTCATTTTGGAAGGTGAACCTCCGCCCCAGCCTGAGGTCCTGAGCCCTCTGGAGCAGGTTCTCATCAAGGATCTCTCTGTACTTTGCTCCGTTCATCTTTCCTTCGATCCTGACTAGTCTCCCAGTCCCTGCTGCTGAAAAACATCCCCACAGCATGATGCTGCCACCATCATGCATCACTGTGGGGATGGTGCCAGGTTTCCTCCAGACATGGCGCTTGGCACTCAGGCCAAAGCATTCCATTTTGGTTTCATCAGACCAGCGAATCTTGTTACTCATGGTCTGAGAGTCTTTTAGCAAACTCCAAGCGGACTGCCATGTGCCTTTTACTGAGCAGTGGCTTCCGTCTGGCCACTCTACCGTAAAAGCCTGATTGGTGGAGTGCTGCAGAGATTTTTGTCCTTCTGGAAGGTTCTCCCATTTCCACAGAGGAACTCTGGAGCTCTGTCAGAGTGACCATGGGGTTCTTGGTCACCTCTCTGAACAAGGCCCTCCTCCCCCGATTGCTCAGATTGGCCGATTGGCCAGCTCTAGGAAGAGTCTCCATTTTAGAATGATGAAGGCCACTGTGTTCTTGTGGACCTTCAGTGCTGCAGAATTGTCTTGGTACCCTTCCCCAGATCTGTGCCTCGACACAATCCTGTCTCGGAGTTGGCTTGGTTTTTGCTCTGACATGGACTGTCAACTCTGGGACCTTATTTTGACAGGGGTGTGCCTTTCCAAATCATGTCCAATCATTTGAATTTACCACAGGACTCCAATCAAGTTGTAGAATATCTCAAGGATAATTAATGGAAACAGGATGCATCTTAGCTCAATTTCAAGTCTCTTAGGAAAGGGTCAGAATATCTATGTAAATAAGGTATTTCTGTTTAAGATTTTTTTATACATTTGCAAAAAAAAAATTTAAACCTGTTTTCACTTTGTCATTATGTTGTATTGTGTGTGGATTGATGAGGGGAAAAAATGACTCAATCAATTGTAGACTTAACTGTAAGTCTAACAAAATGTGAGAAAAGGGTCTGACGTCTGAATAGTTTTCGAATGCACTGTAGACTTGGCTTGTGTAGTCAAGTAGAGCTGATGCAGTTTTTTAGTTTGTCACATTTTTGGAAAAATCAACACATTTGAGAATTGATGGTTTTCATTACTGGCAGTGCTTGACTTTGACTGAAATAGGTCCCATTACTCATTTTGGGTTCCGATACTGTTTTATATTTAGGTGTAGGAGCTCCACAATACGTTTGAGCTGATATTCCTTAAAACTTCTTATGGCTTGGGGGCAGTATTGAGTAGCTTGGATGAATAAGGTGCCCAGAGTAAACTGCCTGCTACTCAGGCCCAGAAGCGAAGATATGCATATTATTAGTAGATCTGGATAGAAAACACTCTGAAGTTTCTAAAACTGTTTGAATGATGTCTGTGAGTATAACAGAACTCATATGGCAGGCAAAAACCTGAGAAAAAAATCCAACCAGGAAGTGGGAAATCTGAGGTTTGTAGTTTTTCAACTCTTTGCCTATCCAAGATACAGTGCAAATTTGGTCCGCACTTCCTAAGGCTTCCACTAGATGGTAACAGTCTTTAGAACCTTGTTTCAGGCTTATACTGTGAAGGAGGAGAGAATAAGAGCTGATTGAGTAAGAGGTCTGCCAGAAGGCCATGAGCTCAGTCATGCACGCTGCCGTGAGAGCTAGCTGCGTTCCATTGCATTTCTAAAGACAAAGGAATTCTCCTGTTGAAACGTTATTGAAGATTTATGTGAAAAACATCCTAAAGATTGATTCTATACATGCTTTGACAATTTTGTACAAACTGTAATGGACTTTTTTGACTTTTCTTCTGGCCTGCGCATCGTGAATTTGGATTTGTGAACTAAAGGCACGGACAAAAAGGAGGTATTTGGACATAAATGATGGACTTTATCTTTAAAATGGTGTAAAATACTTGTATGTTTGAGGATTTTTAAGTATGAGATTTCTGTTGTTTGAATTTGGCGCCCTGCACTTTCACTGGCTGTTGTCAAATCGATCCCGTTAACGGGATTTCAGCCGTAAGCAGTTTTAAGAGGAACAGGAGCTCAAGCAGTAGAACATTTGAGGTGCCGGTACTCTGCTCCAGTGAGATCCTGCCCATGTCAAGCGCTGGTTACCGGAAGAACATCAGGACCACTTTGAAAGTATCAGAGCGTTGTATTGAGCATTTACAAAAAATGGAGAGTTGGCGCCACCTTGCGGAAATATTGAAAACAGGCAGGTGGATCGCGTACTGAGAAAGCCCCTGGGAAGAAGTTCTGGCTTGGTTACTCTTGGTGTTGCCAACTACGAAGGTACTAGAGGGCTAGGGTTCAAGCCCTTATCTCATCTTCTGAAGTTGTTTTCACCTTTCATCTGTCGCCTCGTATTTATGTGTGTGTGTGTGTGTGTGTGTGTG
Organism: Salvelinus alpinus; assembly: GCF_045679555.1. NCBI lineage: Eukaryota > Metazoa > Chordata > Actinopteri > Salmoniformes > Salmonidae > Salvelinus > Salvelinus alpinus. Next base: position 76,114,501 of record NC_092091.1, on the reverse strand, counting down.
TGTGTGTGTGTGTGTGTGTTGATAGATGGATAACTCGGTTCAGTCCAAGTAAAGGGAAAGAGGACTTCCAGCTAGATGGGGTGGCGCTCACCCGCATTGCCATGATCACCCAGGACTATTACCCAGTGAAATTGGGAATCAACTTAGATCTGGGCTGCACAGTAATGACACAGTTCATTTGTATGAAACGTTTCAAATACTTATATTTTCCAATCGGATCTCTCCTCTTCTCCATTGTATTTTTCCTTGCCTCTTTCTCCTTCCCTCTCTATCTCTGCAGATTTTCAGATGCAGGATGATGTCAGTATGTTTCTGTTTCTCCCTGATGAGTTCACTGCCAACATGACGCTGTTGGAGGAGAGCCTGATGGCTGAGTTTGTCCAGCGCTCCACTTGAGCAATGAACATGTATCTGGTTTCTCTGTCCTCTTAATGTTGACAGAGCCAGGGAGCCAGAGCATGCATAGAAGTAGTCTAACTGGCAAATGTAGTAAAGTAACCATTTGGGGATGTCTGATTTCTGATCGTGTAAACTCAGCACCACTAATTAGCTGAGCTTCTAAGTCATTTTTTCTTCACCTCACACAGCTATTCAGCATACTTTTCTCACAGTATTTGAAAAATCTTTACAACACTCTCCCCCTCGATAATCACCAGTCCTCCTGTGAAAAAGCTAAATGTCATCCTCTGAGGATCCCGTATATTCAGTGGAAATTTCACAAAATACCTGAGCACATCTCCCTTCCAGCAAAAACAGCTGTGTTTTTCCTGAGCTCACTGGAGCAAAACACTCTGAGGACCGGAAAAGCTGTGTCTGTCCTGAGCTCACTGGAGCAAAAAACTCTGAGGACCGGAAAAGCTGTGTCTGTCCTGAGCTCACTGGAGCAAAACACTCTGAGGACCGGAATAGCTGTGTCTGTCCTGAGCTCACTGGAGCAAAACACTCTGAGGACCGGAATAGCTGTGTCTGTCCTGAGCTCACTGGAGCAAAACACTCTGAGGACCGGAATAGACTAGTTGATGAAATGTTGCAAGTTCGCTAGCATTAGCTTCGGGACGGACCTTCCTATATACAGTAATTGGGCTGGATACAGTTGATTGATTTGATACAATGTTGCACTTCACTAATGATAGATCAAGGTAGAAAGAGAGGCACACATGAGAAGTAGAGAGACGGATGCAATTGAAATAATCTACATTTTCATCAGGATATTTTCTGATTTTATTTGTTCTAGTTGACAATGGAAGTTCTTGGAATACTGCTACATTGCCTTAGGATATCTCTTCGTCCACTCATTTCTTTAGACGCCAATGAATCACGGTGTATACATGTGTCCATATGGCAGAGGCTCGTGCTCTCCTATTAGTGGAATTTCTATTTTAAGATCTTTATTATTTTAATTCTGGTTTGAAGCAGCAGGTTGCATAGCGGTTTAGAGCGGTGGGGCGGTATACTAGGTGAACAATCTGTCGATGTGCCATTGACTAAGGGACTTACTCCTAGTTGCCCCTGTAAGTCGTTCTGGATAAGAGCGTCTTTTAAATGATGTAATTGTGTTTTGTATTATTAACCATGTGACAATTATTTAGAAAAACAAATACGTTACTATTTAAATGAAAATGTTCCACTTAAACGTGTTAATGAAAATCATAACTGACACGCGGATCGGTAGAAATGGAAGGATAAATTGTAAACTTTCTCAAACTTGAAACTCATGCGGAGTCTATGAACATTTGTAAGTACAGAACTAGGAACAAAGAACCTACCTCAACACTTGCTTTGTGAGTACATAACTATAGTGTGATAATAAAATACATCTCTGCCCTGTTCAAATGTAGTCCGTTAGAAAATGGAATAGAGTACCAAATGGCACTCTATTCCCTACATAGTGCACTGTCAAAAGTACAGTGATAATAGGGTGTCATTTGGGCCTCACTCACAGAAAGCCAGTCTCAGGGAGATGTTGAGAGTGACTTGTAGAACGCACAGCCCTCCTAAACACACAGCAGCCATCCTGTAGAGTCTTAGTCTTCCATCTGCAGAGAAACAGGAACGCACACCATCCTACATTATGATTAAAATAGAACAAACATCATCCAACATCACTAACGACTAATATTAGATTTCTGAGAACCAAACATTTCCATTGTGGTTGGAAGCAACAATTTTCCAAAAGTACACAATATAGCAGAAGCATCATATAACGTCTCAATCTGCGATTCCTGTAGCACAATTTAAAGGTGCAATCTGTGATTGCTATATCACATTATTCACATATTATTTGAAATGAATTGTATTTCCGCATTGATTCTTGAAGAATGTAACTTCTACTGTAAATGCCTCATGAGCTTAACTCCATCAGGACCACAAATATCAGCTTGTTCTACCATGGAACTGTCAACAAACACTGGGTAAAACTATAATTTTGATCTCATGGATGGTCAGTCCTTGCATACATAGTTCTGTCTATGAATTACATACAGTACCAGTCATACATAGTTATGTCTATGAATTACATACAGTACCAGTCATACATAGCTCTGTCTATGAATTACATACAGTACCAGTCATACATAGATCTGTCTATGAATTACATACAGTACCAGTCATACATAGATCTGTCTTTGAATTACATACAGTACCAGTCATACATACTGTAGCTCTGTCTATGAATTACATACAGTACCAGTCATACATAGATCTGTCTATGAATTACATACAGTACCAGTCATACATAGTTCTGTCTATGAATTACATACAGTACCAGTCATACATAGTTCTGTCTATGAATTACATACAGTACCAGTCATACATAGTTCTGTCTATGAATTACATACAGTACCAGTCATACATAACTCTGTCTATGAATTACATACAGTACCAGTCATACATACTGTAGCTCTGTTTATGAATTACATACAGTACCAGTCATACATAGATCTGTCTATGAATTACATACAGTACCAGTCATACATAACTCTGTCTATGAATTACATACAGTACCAGTCATACATAGATCTGTCTATGAATTACATACAGTACCAGTCATACATAGTTCTGTCTATGAATTACATACAGTACCAGTCATACATAGTTCTGTCTATGAATTACATACAGTACCAGTCATACATACTGTAGTTCTGTCTATGAATTACATACAGTACCAGTCATACATAGTTCTGTCTATGAATTACATACAGTACCAGTCATACATAGTTCTGTCTATGAATTACATACAGTACCAGTCATACATAGATCTGTCTATGAATTACATACAGTACCAGTCATACATAGTTCTGTCTATGAATTACATACAGTACCAGTCATACATAGTTCTGTCTATGAATTACATACAGTACCAGTCATACATAGTTCTGTCTATGAATTACATACAGTACCAGTCATACATAGTTCTGTCTATGAATTACACACAGTACCAGTCATACATAGTTCTGTCTATGAATTACATACAGTACCAGTCATACATAGATCTGTCTATGAATTACATACAGTACCAGTCATACATAGTTCTGTCTATGAATTACATACAGTACCAGTCATACATAGTTCTGTCTATGAATTACATACAGTACCAGTCATACATAGATCTGTCTATGAATTACATACAGTACCAGTCATACATAGTTCTGTCTATGAATTACATACAGTACCAGTCATACATAGTTCTGTCTATGAATTACATACAGTACCAGTCATACATAGATCTGTCTATGAATTACATACAGTACCAGTCATACATAGATCTGTCTATGAATTACATACAGTACCAGTCATACATAGTTCTGTCTTTGAATTACATACAGTACCAGTCATACATAGTTCTGTCTTTGAATTACATACAGTACCAGTCATACATAGATCTGTCTATGAATTACATACAGTACCAGTCATACATAGTTCTGTCTATGAATTACATACAGTACCAGTCATACATAGTTCTGTCTATGAATTACATACAGTACCAGTCATACATAGTTCTGTCTATGAATTACATACAGTACCAGTCATACATAGATCTGTCTATGAATTACATACAGTACCAGTCATACATAACTCTGTCTATGAATTACATACAGTACCAGTCATACATACTGTAGTTCTGTCTATGAATTACATACAGTACCAGTCATACATAGTTCTGTCTATGAATTACATACAGTACCAGTCATACATAACTCTGTCTATGAATTACATACAGTACCAGTCATACATACTGTAGCTCTGTCTATGAATTACATAGTTACCAGACCCTCAGCTGTTTGCCAATAACAGGCAGGTCACCAGGTGCACAGAGCCTGTTTCAGGTTACCAGACCCTCAGCTGTTTACCAATAACAGGCAGGTCACCAGGTGCACAGAGCCTGTTTCAGGTTACCAGACCCTCAGCTGTTTACCAATAACAGGCAGGTCACCAGGTGCACAGAGCCTGTTTCAGGTTAGCAGACCCTCAGCTGTTTACCAATAACAACCTGAAACAGCTTGAAACAGGCTCTGTGCACCTGGTGACCTTTCTGTTATTGGTAAACATCTGAGGGTGTCCACTGTGTTGTTGTTTAAAAAGGTTATTTTCAATTGATTATTAAATAGTTCTACGTAGTTCCAAAAACTGAAGTAAAACAATTTAATTGATGCATTTTAGTGTTTGTGACCCCAGCAGGTTGTAAACCCCAGGTTCTGTACCAACTGAACCACACAGAAGACAGAACAATAAACATGTACAAGTGTTTTTCTATGATGTGATATTAGTGTGTGTGCGTGTCAGCATACGTGTGTGCGTTCGGTTTGTGCTCTCATACCTGTCTGCATCTGTGTGTGTGTGAGAGGGAGAGAAAGACAATTCTTTGTACCTGAGAGATGAGTCTCAGTCTTCACGCTCCTCGTTGCTCTGTTCCGGTTGTCTCCATTAACTTTGTTTAATTCAATCACCTGTTTGTTGACGTAGTCGGCCATCTTAACTAACCGTACCGAATATCAATGATTACACCAATCAATCAATTAATATACTAATTCAGTCTGTCTGACCTTTTATTGTAGTATATATGATTTTAACTTTTACTTATAGTATTAACTTACTAATGATTACCTTTCTAACTGACTCCTAATGGTAATATCTACTGTATGATTCTAACTTCAGTGACTAGTAGTTGAGTAGTTGCTCTGATATGGGTCTCCATTGGTGTCTCTCTTGTCTGTCTGTCATCGACTGCAATTGAAAGAACGTTTTAAGTATCCAATCACTTTCAAGCAAGACGTCATATTTCGCAAGGCCTATTTGTGACATTGTTCATAAGGAAGTGACATTATGGCTCGCACTCCGTGACTCACATTCAATCAGGAAGCTGGAAGAACTCAGAGGACAATGTTCCTTTATTTATTCATCTGTGCCTTTGTTCTTCTTTTTATAAAAGTTATTTATAATAATTGATAATGAAAAAAATGAAATAATAAATAAACTTAGCAGAAGCATGGGAAGTCACATGACATGTTGGTAATAAAAAGAGCTAGAGGGAGAGAGATTTGTGTACAGCCTATAAGAAATGCTACATAAAGAACTGTACGTCTTAACATTGACAACAGCTATTGAGTGATATATTCCTAATTTGTTTTGTGTGCGTGCATGATTCAATGTGTGTGTGTGTGCACGTGCCTTTCTCTCCAATGTCTAGTTCATAGAGCCATTCTACCCAAATATATAATCAGATTTCAGACCATCATTAACAAACAGTAAAAAGTTCCTTAAACAGCAGTACCTACAGATAGCCTTTTTCACAGATCCAGTACACTGGATATGAACACTGATTGTCCCACCATTCTCTTTGGATTGTGAGAACAGAACTATAGTGCGATAATAAATACACATCTATCCTATGGGCCCTGGTTAAAAGTAATGCACTATACATGGAATAGGGTCCCAAATGACACCCTAGCAAATATATAGTGCAGAGGAACACACACACATACATGCATACATACATGCATACATACATACATGCATACATACATACATGCATACATACATACATACATACATACATACATACATACATACATACATACATACATACATACATACATACATACATACATACATACATACATACATACATACATACATACATACATACATACATACATACATACATACATACATACATACATACATACATACATACATATATACATACATACATACGCAAACCATCATCCTACATCACTAATGATTATGATTAGTATTCTGAGAGCCAAACATTTCCATTGCGTCATTGGTTTTCCCCCATTGAGGGTTGGCAGCAACAGTTTGCTCAAGCTTGTGGTCACCTCAAATCTGATAAACAGGAAGCTACTGTATGAAGAAATTACACAATATAGCAATAGCATGATTTAAAGGGTCAATCAGGGATTGTTTTGTCACATTTTATTTAACTTTTAAATTAATAATATTTCCCCCATGGATTATTGAAGAATGTAATTTATAATTTCCTCATGACTTTAGTTTAACAGTCTAACCCCATCAGAACCCAAAATATAAGCTTGTTCTACCCTGGAATTGTAAACAAACACCGTGTAGCCTCAGATAGTTTAAACTATCATTTTGATCGTGGATGGTCAGTCCTTGCATACATACTGTAGCTATGAATTTGAGAGTGGTTACATTTTTACAGCCCCTCAGCTGTTTACCAATAACAGGCAGGTCACCAGGTGCACAGAGCCTGTTTCAGGTTACCAGACCCTCAGCTGTTTACCAATAACAGGCAGGTCACCAGGTGCACAGAGCCTGTTTCAGGTTACCAGACCCTCAGCTGTTTACCAATAACAGGCAGGTCACCAGGTGCACAGAGCCTGTTTCAGGTTACCAGACCCTCAGCTGTTTACCAATAACAGGCAGGTCACCAGGTGCACAGAGCCTGTTTCAGGTTACCAGACCCTCAGCTGTTTACCAATAACAGGCAGGTCACCAGGTGCACAGAGCCTGTTTCAGGTTACCAGACCCTCAGCTGTTTACCAATAACAGGCAGGTCACCAGGTGCACAGAGCCTGTTTCAGGTTACCAGACCCTCAGCTGTTTACCAATAACAGGCAGGTCACCAGGTGCACAGAGCCTGTTTCAGGTTACCAGACCCTCAGCTGTTTACCAATAACAGGCAGGTCACCAGGTGCACATAGCCTGTTTCAGGTTACCAGACCCTCAGCTGTTTACCAATAACAGTGGTGTGGTGTCCACTGTGTTGTTGTTTTTAAAAGGCTATATTCAATTAATCATATTTAAATAGTTCCACGTAATTCCAATAACTAAACTAAAAAAATACATTGAAATGATACATTTTAGTGAACGTGACCCAGCAGGTTTTGAACCCTATTGTCACGGTCGTGTGGAGAGACGGACCAAGGCGCAGCGTGATTAGTGAAACTTAAAACAAACCAAGTAACAAACAACGAACGTGCAGTACTGAGGTGCAACATGCACTAACTCAAAAACAATATCCCACAAAAGCAGGTGGGAACAGGGACACCTTAAGTATGATCCCCAGTTAGCTGCCTCTAATTGGGAACCATACTCAATCCCAAACATAGAAAGAAAATGACTAGAACACCCCCCTAGTCACGCTCTGACCTAAACATCATGGAGAACCAAGGGCTCTCCATGGTCAGGGTGCACCTATGCTACGTACCAACTGAACCACACAGAGGATGTACACGTGTTTTTCCTATTATGTGGTATTAGTGTGTGCGTTCGGTTCATGCCTGCATCTGTGTGTGTGAGAGAGAAAAATACTTCTTTGTACCTGAGAGATGGGTCTCAGTCTTCACACTCCTCGTTGCTTTGTTCCGGTTTTCTTCAGTAACTTTCTTTAATTCAATCACCTGTTTGTTGATGTAGTCGGCCATCTTAACTAACAAGTAAAATCTACTGTATGATTAACTTTCTAACTGACTCCTAATGGTAATATCTACTGTATGATTACATTTCTAACTGACTCCTAATGGTAATATCTACTGTATGATTACCTTTCTAACTGACTCCTAATGGTAATATCTACTGTATGATTACCTTTCTAACTGACTCCTAATGGTAATATCTACTGTATGATTACATTTCTAACTGACTCCTAATGGTAATATCTACTGTATGATTACCTTTCTATCTGACTCCTAATGGTAATATCTACTGTATGATGACCTTTCTATCTGACTATAATGGTAATATCTACTGTATGATTACCTTTCTAACTGACTATAATGGCAATATCTACTGTATGATTACATTTCTAACTGACTAAAATGGTAGTATCTACTGTATGATTACCTTTCTAACTGACTATAATGGTAATATCTACCTTATGATTACATTTCTATCTGACTCCTAATGGTAATATCTACTGTATGATTACCTTTCTAACAGACTCCTAATGGTAATATCTACTGTATGATTACCTTTCTAACTGACTATAATGGTAATATCTACTGTATGATTACCTTTCTATCTGACTATAATGGTAATATCTACTGTATGATTACCTTTCTAACTGACTATAATGGTAATATCTACTGTATGATTACCTTTCTAACTGACTCCTAATGGTAATATCTACTGTATGATTACCTTTCTAACTGACTCCTAATGGTAATATCTACTGTATGATTACCTTTCTAACTGACTCCTAATGGTAATATCTACTGTATGATTACCTTTCTAACTGACTCCTAATGGTAATATCTACTGTATGATTACCTTTCTATCTGACTCCTAATGGTAATATCTACTGTATGATTACCTTTCTAACTGACTATAATGGTAATATCTACTGTATGATTACCTTTCTATCTGACTATAATGGTAATATCTACTGTATGATTACCTTTCTAACTGACTATAATGGTAGTATCTACTGTATGATTACATTTCTATCTGACTCCTAATGGTAATATCTACTGTATGATTACCTTTCTAACTGACTACTAATGATAATATCTACTGTATGATTACCTTTCTAACTGACTCCTAATGGTAATATCTACTGTATATTACCTTTCTAACTGACTCCTAATGGTAATATCTGCTGTATGATTACCTTTCTATCTGACTCCTAATGGTAATATCTACTGTATGATTACCTTTCTAACTGACTCCTAATGGTAATATCTACTGTATGATTACCTTTCTAACTGACTCCTAATGGTAATATCTACTGTATGAATACCTTTCTAACTGACTCCTAATGGTAATATCTACTGTATGATTACCTTTCTAACTGACTCCTAATGGTAATATCTACTGTATGATTACCTTTCTAACTGACTCCTAATGGTAATATCTACTGTATGATTACCTTTCAAACTGACTATAATGGTAATATCTACTGTATGATTACCTTTTAAGAGACTCCTAATGGTAATATCTACTGTATGATTACCTTTCTAACTGACTCCTATTGGTAATATCTACTGTATGATTACCTTTCTAACTGACTCCTAATGGTAATATCTACTGTATGATTACCTTTCTAACTGACTCCTAATGGTAATATCTACTGTATGATTACCTTTCTAACTGACTCCTAATGGTAATATCTACTGTATGATTACCTTTCTAACTGACTCCTAATGGTAATATCTACTATATGATTACCTTTCTAACTGACTCCTAATGGTAATATCTACTGTATGATTACCTTTCTAACTGACTCCTAATGGTAATATCTACTGTATGATTACCTTTCTAACTGACTCCTAATGGTAATATCTACTGTATGATTACCTTTCTAACTGACTCCTAATGGTAATATCTACTCTATGATTACCTTTCTAACTGACTACTAATGGTAATATCTACTGTATGATTACCTTTCTAACTGACTCCTAATGGTAATATCTACTGTATGATTACCTTTCTAACTGACTCCTAATGGTAATATCTACTGTATGATTACCTTTCTAACTGACTCCTAATGGTAATATCTACTGTGTGATTACCTTTCTAACTGACTCCTAATGGTAATATCTACTGTGTGATTACCTTTCTAACTGACCCCTAATGGTAATATCTACTGTATGATTACCTTTCTAACTGACTCCTAATGGTAATATCTACTGTATGATTACCTTTCTAACTGACTCCTAATGGTAATATCTACTGTATGATTACCTTTCTAACTGACTCCTAATGGTAATATCTACTGTATGATTACCTTTCTAACTGACTCCTAATGGTAATATCTACTGTGTGATTACCTTTCTAACTGACTCCTAATGGTAATATCTACTGTGTGATTACCTTTCTAACTGACCCCTAATGGTAATATCTACTGTATGATTACCTTTCTAACTGACTCCTAATGGTAATATCTACTGTATGATTACCTTTCTAACTGACTCCTAATGGTAATATCTACTGTATGATTACCTTTCTAACTGACTCTTAATGGTAATATCTACTGTATGTTTACCTTTCTAACTGACTGAGCAGTAGTTATTCGGATGTGTCTAAATCCTGTACTTCTCTGTTCTCTGTCTGTGTCCAACAGCTGGATGTGTCAGGGCTCTGTCAACCAATAAGAAGGAGACTCTTGAGATGTGTCCTTAATGGAACCCTATTCTCTATACAGTCACTACATAGGGAAAAGGGTACCATTTGGGATGCAGATTTAGACCAGACAGTGTTTTGTAACACCCTGGTCTTCCCCCTTGTTCAGTCTGTTCCGTGGTTACTTTTTTATGTTAAGATTTATAATTCATTATGTAGCATTGCATGTAGGTATCTCTCTTTTGTCTCTCTCTCTCTCCATCGCTCTCTCAGCACTGATTTTTAAGCGATGTTTCCACCTAGTGGTTAGAGAGAGATATTAGAAGTATAGCCTAATAACAATGTTGTTTTCTGTCACAACAACAGGCATTTATCAATGGGATTGAATTATTCAGTCATGTCTGGATTGATCTGACTGACTTTGTTACTAAGAGGACCTGCAAATGGGTGGACGGCACCCCACTGACAACCCCAAGATAAGAGACTACTGCTCTATAATAACACTGACCACCCCAAGGTAAGAGATTACTGCTCTATAACAACATTGACCACCCCAAGGTAAGAGACTATTGCTCTATAATAACACTGACCACCCCAAGGTAAGAGACTACTGCTTTATAATAACACGGACCACCCCAAGGTAAGGGACTACTGCTCTATAATAACACTGACCACCCCAAGGTAAGAGATTACTGCTCTATAACAACATTGACCACCCCAAGGTAAGAGACTATTGCTCTATAATAACACTGACCACCCCAAGGTAAGAGACTACTGCTTTATAATAACACTGACCACCCCAAGGTAAGAGACTATTGCTCTATAATAACACTGACCACCCCAAGGTAAGAGACTACTGCTTTATAATAACACTGACCACCCCAAGGTAAGAGACTACTGCTCTATAATAACACTGACCACCCCAAGGTAAGAGACTATTGCTCTATAATAACACTGACCACCTCAAGGTAAGAGACTACTGCTCTATAATAACACTGACCACCCCAAGGTAAGAGACTATTGCTCTATAATAACACTGACCACCCCAAGGTAAGAGACTATTGCTCTATAATAACACTGACCACCCCAAGGTAAGAGACTATTGCTCTATAATAACACTGACCACAGTTTAAGGAATAGGACGTTTCTCCGCGTTGTTCATACTCTCGGTTCTAAGAGAGTGGCCACTGCAGGTATTGGGGGAGTGGAGAGCCTAATTGTTGTAGATTTGAAAACTGTGTGTTGTTACCTCAGTTTATCAGGCCAATGGTGGGACAGTCACTGTTCCTCTTCAAACAATTGGATCTCTGAGAAATTGGCTTCTCATAGGTACTTTCTCTCCACTGCTGTTTAAGGAACTCTGCTCTATACTAAACAATCATTAAGAGTCTAATGTCGCACCCCCTGTGTCAATCCTATTAGCATAATACAAAAATCCCCAGAATGAATCAGTTTTCTGTAGGGGGCACGTTTTTAATGGGAACTCCAACGTGCACTCCAATGTGCACTAATAGTAAAGACCATAGCCAGTTAGTGAGTTTCAAGTTTGGGGAAGCTTACAATTTATCCTGCCATTTCCACCGATCTGCGTGCCAGTTATGACTATTTTTACATGTGCATTTCGTGGAACAATAATACTGAATAATAATGTTTTTGTTTCTCAAAATCATTGTCACGTGGTTAATCAAAGAAATCATACAAAAGTTATAAAAAATCTAGAAGGTAAAATTCAACTATGGTGAGAGCACAGCCTCTACCATATGAACACATTGATACACTGTTATCCATCGGCCTAAAGAAATGAGAACATAGAAATCATAGAGGCAGCAGCAGGCCTATAACTTCCATCATCAACTAAGTAAAATACATACATTGGCCTAAAGCCGACAAAATAAAAACATTAATATATCCTGATGAAAATTATGGTTCTTTCAATCACATTCATCTCTCTATTCCGCCTGTCTGCCTCCCTTTCTATCTGTCTTGACTTGAGCTATTGCTAGTGAAGAGAAACACTGTATCAAATCATCACTTGGTCCGGCCCAAAGCTGTCACTATGGGACTTGCAACATTGTATCGACTAGTCTATTCCGAGCCCTCAGAGTTCGGGATAGAAAGCTGTTTTTCTTCCCCAAATCGTGGGCTACCCAAACACACTTGTGATTTAAAACTGACAAGGGTATTCATTTTGTATGTGATTTGGTAGTCCCGTAGAAAATTGCAAGATTATTTTATATTGCTTGTAAGATTATGTTATAATGCTTGTATTACATTATAATAGTTGTTACATTCGACAGAATAGAGTATTGTGTGTGTGATCCACTGAGGATGGGCCTCTATGAGATAACGCGGACAAAAGATTACATTTTGACAAAATGCCTTGTGTTTTTTCTTCCTCTGATTCAGAATCTATAGAGCATTTATTTTTTTCATGCCGCCATTCTAGTGAACTATGGATTGAAGTTCATGAATGGTTGTGTATAAAATCTCCAGAATTATCTATGTTTACCTTTGATGATGTTAAATGGCATTATCCTTGTAATTCCGATCATAACTATTTTGTTAACAATATTATCCTCTTAGCCAAAAAATATATTTACAAACGTAAATGGGGTGGAAAAATTCCTTATTTTGTCGTTTTTTTCATTGAACTGTTACACTTGAATAAATCCCTCAAACTTGTAAAACTTAAAAAGTTGGAAAAATTGTCATGTCTGAAGTCATGTCTGAAAATGTCTCATTGCATTGTCACATATTAATGATGTCCTGATTATTTCATTTTTTTCATTGTATTCACAGGAATGTCTCTGTATTGATGTGTAATATTGTTTTTATTGTTGCAATAAATAAAATTAAAACATTTAAAACATTAAAAAAAAGTGATTTAAAACAATCAATAGCATTCTTTTTAAAGAAGTTAATGCACCATCGAGAGCATCCTGACCAGTTGCATCACTGCATGGTATGGCAATTGCTCGGCATCCAACCGTAAGGCTCTACAGAGGGTAGTGCGTATGGCCCAGTATATCACTGGGGCCAAGCTTCCTGTATCCACAAACTACATACTAGGCAGTGTCAGAGGAATGCCCCAAAAATTGTCAAAGACTCCATTCACCCAAGTCAGAGACTGTTCTCTCTGCTACCACTGGGCTAGTAGTACGCCAAGTCTAGGAACAAAAGGCTCCTTAACAGCGTCCACCCCCAAGTCTCGTTATTGTTAGTGTTCTGCCATGGCCAGCGAAGAGCCCGGATCTCAATCCCATTGAGGACGTCTGGGACCTGTTGGATCGGAGGGTGAGGGCTAGGACCATTACCCCCAGAAATGACCGGGAACTTGCAGGTGCCTTGGTGGAAGAGTGGGGTAACACCTCACTGCAAGAACTGGCAAATCTGGTGCAGTCCATGAGGAAGAGATGCACTGCAGTGCTTAAAGCAGCTGGTGGCCACACCAGATACTGACTGTTACTTCTATATTTTTACTCCCCTTTTGTTCAGGGACAATTTCTGTTAGTTCCATTTCTGTTAGTCACATTTCTGTGGAACTTGTTCACTGTATGTCTCAGTTGTTGAAACTTGTTATGTTCATACAAATATTTACACGTTAAGTTTGCTGAAAATAAATGAAGCTGACAGTGAGAGGACGTTTCTTTTTTTGCTGAGTTTATGTATATATGTATATATATATATAAATCAAAATAGACCCCTTGCAAATGTACATAACACTGGAAATATCACATTTACATAAGCACTCAGACACTTTACTCAGTACTTTGTTGAAGTACCTCTGGCAGCGGTTACAGTCTTCTTGGGTATGACGCTACAAGCTTGGCACACCACCATGCTTCACCGTAGGGATGGTGCCAGGTTTCCTCCAGACGTGACGCTTGGTTTCATCAGACGACAGAATCTTGTTTCTCATTGTCTGAGAGTTGTCATGTCTGTGACTATATTTAAATTATATGACATGCTATTTTATCAAATTGATTACCTAACATTTAATTGATTACGTGATTGAATTAAACCATGCAACAATTAACTCGTTAATAACCTGGGTTACCACGGAAGAGTGTTTATAGAGCTGCTGTCTTCCGAATACACTCAAAAATCTGAAGATCTTTTATATCAATAGCAATCAATGAGTCATTAATTATTCTTTACCTTCTATCAGTCTCATCTGAACATTGTTAAATTCTTGGTTATCTGCACGAACCCTAGCTCAAATTATGAATCAGCAATGTACAATTTTGCTTAATTATTTATTTACTAAATAATCAAATCACAGAAATACATATATACACGCAGAATGGATCATACATTGATTACTAATAATGTCATGAAAAGCCCCTAGTGGGCTAACCTGATATGACGGCTTGTTACACAAAGGAAGGGGGTGGGTTTGAATGAAAGAGCGAGAAGACTGAGGAACAAAATAATTGGGTCTCTATCGGTTCTTGAGAAGCTATGCTACCGTAAATACAGACTCTTATGCATTCGAATAATCGCCCATTTGGAAAAGGAAAATGCAAGATATATATATTTACACTGAGCTGCGCTTCGATAGATGGGTCGAAGATAGAAGACTGGTTTGCCCAGCAGAGATTGCCATTGTCCTTTGAAGAATCTTTCTGGTCGTAGTGTTGTAGTGCGGATACGTTGAAGTATCCTGTCGTTCTCAGGAGATTGTCTGTCCATTCCTAGGCCACATACGTTTACAGCTGCAGCTGATAACTCGGCTTCTAGGATGTATCACTTCTTCTTTGGTGAATAAGAGTTCAAAGTTCATACCAAGTTTCCATAATCAGCTCACATCCTTCCAGCGTGGTGATCGTCACCTCCACGTGATCTGGTCTCATGTAAATATCGTTACGTAGAGTGGAGATTCAACCATTCGCAACCACAGCTCACGCTGGGGTTTGCTTAATCTGATGTGAATTAGGTCACGGGGGCTTTATACTGGAGAAGAGAAGGGCGTGTTTCATAGTTCTCAACCAATGTCTGTTCACTTGGGCGTGGCCGCTGAGTGAGCATCAGTTTACTTATGAAAACAATTCTCTCATTTAGAAGGCAAAAATTACGTTCACACTCACATTCACATTCACAAATAGTTTCATATTTAAACATTTAAATTACTCAACAATTCCATGTGAATCTGATAACTAGAATGTGTAGACTTTCCCAGATATATTTAATGTCGTTCTATAATCAGTAATAATGTCTCAGACGACAACTGATCTGACATCATATTCTTTAAGTACCAACGGATACTTTCAACTGGTTGGATTACCAAAATATTGTTCCATTCCCAACCTTTTGATGTTACTGTATTATAAAGTCTCTCTCTGTGTATTTTCAGAAGTCAATTTTTGTAGAGTGGAGAGAGAAGGGGGAAAGGTATTTATGGGGGGAGGGGGGGGGGGGTCATAAATCGGTGGGGGAAAGAGAGGGAAAGGGGGTTTCATGACCCTCACCCAACAGGGCAAAGTCACGACAGAGTCTTTAGTTGCCTTTTGACAAATTACAAGCAGGCTGTCATGTGCCTTTTAGTGAGGAGAGGCTTCAATCTCAAGGAAGATCAATGGATGCACTTGAGCTCAATTTCTAGTCTCATAGCAAAGGATCTGAATACTTATGTAAATAAGGTACTTCTTAAAACCTATTTTCACTTTGTCATTATGGGGTATTGTGTGTAGATTATTTTATCCATTTTAGAGTAAGGCTGTAACGTAACAAAATGTGGAAAAAGTCAAGGGGACTGAATACTATCCGAATGCAGTGTACCGTTATTTCCTCATACAATGCAAGGTTTCTCGTGTTTCATTTCGGAATATGTTAACAATAGATGAAGGTTAGGGTTAAGGGTTTGGTTCAGGTAAGGGTCAGGATTATGTTTTGGATAATCTAGCTGCGTCATTTACTTTCGGTTTTATACACCAGCTTCAAACAGCTGAAAATTCGATATTTTTGGTTATGGAAAATATATTTCACTGCGGTTTAGATGGTACAATGATTCTCTACACTGTACTTCCGCGTTTTGTCACACGAACTGCCAAATAACAGTCTAAAAACGACTTGAGGGCAAACAAATCAGATTTGACGTTCAGACACGTCACATAGCCAAATATTCAATTCCATTTGGATTGTGGCTGTTCAGACTGCAGGAAAAATAACAGATTCAAATCAGATATGCAAAACAATAGGATTTTAGTCATTTCAAACTGCTAATGTGAACAAGGCTTTAGTCTCGCCTGTTACATGTGCATGAATACCTACCTTTATAAGTGTTTGTCTCCCCCTACTGGCTGTTTTCTACAAGCTCAGTTTCTCAAATCAAATATCATTTTATTTGTCACATACACATGTTTAGCAGATTTTTTTGCGGGTGTAGCGAAGTGCATGTAGTACTGCAAAGTTGCTTAGGAGCTAGAAGTAGAGCTGCCATCTTGCTTGTATCTGGCTTAGCTGTCATGTCATGTGACCTGTAAACAGGAAGTTGATGTTTCTGATGGAAGATAACCTTGTATTTGATTCTGCAGTCTACATATACAGTACCAGTCAAAACATTTGACACACCTACTCATTCAAGGGATTTTCTTTATTTTTTACTATTTTCTACATTGTGAATAATAATGAAGACATGAAATAACACATGCAAAGAAAAAATCGAAATATATTTTATATTTGAGATTGTTCAAAGTAGACACCCTTTGCCTTGATGACAGAAGGCTAGCATCCCGGAGTCGCCTCTTCGCTGGTGACGTTGAGACTGGTGTTTTACAGGTACTATTTATTGAAGCTGCAGGTTGAGGACTTGTGAGGCATCTGTTTCTCAAACCAGACACTCTAATGTACTTGTCCTTTCGCACAGCTGTGCATCGGGGCCTCCCACTCCTCTTTCTATTCTGGTTAGAGCCAGTTAGCACTGTTCTGTGAAGGGAGCAGTACACAGCGTTAACTATTTATCGGATCATCAAGAACTTCAAGGAGAGCGGTTCAATTGTTGTGAAGAAGGCTTCAGGTCGCCCAAGAAAGTCCAGCAAGCGCCAGGACCGTCTCCTAAAGTTGATTCAGCTGTGGGATCGGGGCACCACCAGTACAGAGCTTGCTCAGGAATGGCAGCAGGCAGGTGTGAGTGCATCTGCACGCACAGTGAGGCAAAGACTTTTGTAGGATGGCCTTGTGTCAAGAAGGGCAGCAAAGAAGCCACTTCTCTCCAGGAAAAACATCAGGGACAGACTGATATTCTGCAAAAGGTACAGGGATTGGACTGCTGAGGACTGGGGTAAAGTCATTTCTCTGACGAATCCCCTTTCGAATAGTTTGGGTCATCCGGAAAAAAGCTTGTCCGGAGAAGACAAGGTGAGCCCTACCATCAAGCCTGTGTCATGCCAACAGTAAAGCATCCTGAGACCATTCATGTGTGGGGTTGCTTCTCAGCCAAGGGAGTGGGCGCACTCATAATTTTGCATAAGAACACAGCCATGAATAAAGAATGGTACCAACACATCCTCTGCAACTTCTCCCAACCATCCAGGAACAGTTTGGTGACGAACAATGCATTTTCAAGCATGATGGAGCACCTTGCCTTAAGGCAAAAGTGATAACAAAGTGGCTCGGGGAACAAAACATTGATATTTTGGGTCCATGGCCAGGAAACTCCCCAGACCTTAATCCCATTGAGAACTTGTCGTCAATCCTCAAGAGGCGGGTGGACAAACAACAAATTCTGACAAACTCCAAGCATTGATTATGCAAGAATGGGCTACCATCAGTTAGGATGTGGCCCAGAAGTTAATTGACAGCATGCCAGGGCGGATTGCAGAGGTCTTGAAAAAGAAGGGTCAACACTGCCAATATTGAGTTTTTGCATCAACTTCATGTAATTGTCAATAAATGCCTTTGACACTTATGAAATGCTTGTGATTATACTTCAGTATTCCATAGTAACATCTGACAAAAATATCTAAAGACACTGAAGGAGCTAACTGTGAAAATTAATATTTGTGTCATTCTCAAAACTTTTGGCCACGACTGTAGATATTCCATAAAAAATCTGCCGTTTCCAGCTACAGTAGTCATTTACAACATTAACAATGTCTACACTGTATTACTGGTAATTTTATTTCATTTTCATAGACAAAACATTTCATTTTCTTTCAAAAACAGGGACATTTCTATGTTACCCTAAACTTTTGAACGGTAGTGTAGCTATTTCTGTCATTTCTCACAGATCCAGTGCAGCATGCGGTTGCATGGTGCATCGTTCCAGTTGGCCAAAACGCTGTCCCGATGGTAGACCTCGACACAATCCTTGTTGTTGGTATCACCACGTTCCGGCTGACCACTCTTCCAGTACCTACAGACAACACACACACAGAGTCCACCATATTGGTTTTCTAATATTCAGATCTGGGTTGCGTTCCAATAATCTCTCCTTTCTCCTGAAGTGTGCGTTCATCCACTACTTCCCACAAATATAAAGGCATTGGGTTGGTGTAGGCATGTGAGCTAGAGGGAATTCCCATATACTGGCGATTTCCTTTCGAATCCATAAATGGAAGTGAACAAGTGCACACTTCTGGAGAAAATATAGAATATTGGAACACACTCCTTGGTTCTTTCTGAATTCACCTTCCCTCAACTCCTTGTGTCCTCTCTCCTCACCTCATTCTCAAAACGCATTGGGAGAGAATATCCAAGGTCCCTCCCCTCAAAGGTCTCCTCCAATGTGTTTTGAGAAGGAGTCAAGGACAGGCAGCGGCGAACCGTTATTCAGGGCAGGTGGGGCAGAAAAAATAAGGCTGTTTTGCATGTTATTTTAGCATTAATTAATGTCACATGTCAGTTTGCAAACAACGTAATAAAAATAAACATTGAGTTAATAACGATGCATGCAAACATGGTATCTTTTTTGTTTTCTTGAGTAAGACAGCTCCAAAATGCAGGTGTTTCAGCCTAGCTCAGTGCTTTGTGTGGGGGTGTTTCAGCCAGCGGAATATACAGAGCGTTGGGGTTGGTAGAGTTCTTTAGTTGCACCGTGCTTGGCTCAGTGTTCTGTTACTAATGGGGACACTACGTCACAGCAGAATCTACAGGGACAACTAGTCAGTTCAAGCCCCCTTGGGTGCTGCCATACATTTACATTAGAAGATCCCATCAAGAAGACTCAAGGCCATTTGCCACAGATGAAATTACATCAAATCACGTTATACATTGCATTCTGAAAGTATTCAGACCTCTTGACTTTTTCTACCTTTAGTTACGTTAAAGCATTATTCTGAAACTGATTAAATCGTTTTTTCCCCTCATCAATCTATAGAATTTACCGCATAATGATAAAGAAAGAAACAGCTTTTTAGAAATATTTCCAAATGTATAAAAAAAAAAAAACGGAAATATTACATTTACTTAAGTATTCAGACCCTTTATGAAGCAACAAGCTTGGCACATCTGTATTTGGGAAGTTTATCCCATTGTTCTCTGCAGATCTTCTCAAGCTCTGTCAGGTTGGATGGGGAGTGTCACTGCACAGCCATTTTCAGGTCTCTCCAGAGATGTTAGATCGGGTTAAAATCCGGGCTCTGGCTGGGCCACTCAAGGACATTCAGAGACTTGTTCCAAAGCCACTCCTACGTTATCTTGGCTGTGTCCTTAGGTTCGTTGTCCTTTTGGAAGGTGAACTTTAGCCCCATTCTGAGGTCCTAAGCGCTCTGGAGCAGGTTTTCATCAAGGATCTGTCTGTACTTTGCACTGTTCATCTTTCCCTCGATCCTGACTAGTCTCTCAGTCCGTGCCGCTGAAAAACATCCCCACGGCATGATGCTGCCACCACCATGCTTCACCATAGGGATGGTGCCAGGTTTCCTCCAGACATGACGCTTTGCATTCAATCTTGGTTTCATCAGAGAATCTTGTTTCTCATGGTCCGAGAGTCCTTTAGGTGCCTTTTGGCAAACTCCAAGTGGGCTGTCATGTTTCTTTTACTGAGGAGTGGCTTCCGTCTGGCCACTCTACCATAAAGGCCTGATTGGTGGAGTGCTGCAGAGATAGTTGTCCTTCTGGAAGGTTCTACCATCTCCACATAGGAACTCCAGAGCTCTGTGAGAGTGACCATCGGCTTATTGGTCACTTTCCCGACCAAGGCCCTTCTCCCCTTATTTCTCAGTTTGGCCAGGCGGCAGGCTCTAGGAAGTGTCTTGGTGGTTCCAAACTTCTTCCATTTAAGAATGATGGAGGCCAGAGTGTTCTTGGGGACCTTCAATGCTGCAGAAATAGTTTGCTACCCTTCCCTAGATCTGTGCCTCGACACAATCCTGTCTCAGAGCTCTATGGACAATTCCTTCCACCTCATGGCTTGGTTTTCGCTAAGACGTGCACTGTCAACTGTAGGACCTTATATAGACAGATGTGTGCCTTTCCAAATCACATCCAATAATTTGAATTTACCACAGGTGGTCTCCCATTAAGTTGTAGAAATATCTCAAGGATGATCAATGGAAACAGGATGCACCTGAGCTACATTTCGAGTTTCATAGCAAAGGGTCTGAATACTTATGTAAATAAGGTTTATTTGTAATACATTTGTTCTCACTTTGTCATGATGGGGTATTGTGTGCATATAGAAGAAGATTTTATTTCATTTGATCCATTTTAGAATAAGGCTGCAACGTAACAAAATGTGGAAAAAGTCAAGTGGTCTGAATACTTTACGAATACACTGTAGCTTTGATTGGACTGATCATGTTACTTTCAAAATCTTAGCTAGCAATCTAGACAAGCAGTCATCCTCATGAATCATGTCCACAATCTACCGGCAAATCCTTTTAAATCCTTGTCTTATGAACAGAAATTATAAATAAAATGTATCAGTGCTCATTGGCCATTGGACATAAACATTACACAACAAGTTGGAAATCGCAAATTGAACAATGAGTGGTTTGGAAGGAATCATTGGCTAACTGCAAACATTGCAAAGCAATCACTATTTTGCTTGCCCTGCCTGCTATTCGGTGGAGAGGGTGTGTGGTTTAAGGATTTAAAACATCTGTCTGAAATGTTTTCTTTTCCAAGCTTAAAAAGATAAACATTCACTCGCAACACCATGGGCCAGAAAATGGTAAATAAATTGGCCATGCTGTCCAGTGACGATTTTAGCATTTAAATCTTGGAGTGGCAAACTCCCCAAATGTTGTTTATGCATTCCACTGAGGACAGGACACACACTAGACACACGGGTGAACATGTCAGACACTGTCAGATACTGTGGTAGAAACATCATCCTAAATGCTATCCATATGTTAGAGCCGAATTATAAAAGTAGTAATTTCTCTTACGATGTGGTCAGTGGGGTGCCGTCCACCCATTTCCAGGCCCCCTCATTAACGGAGTCAGTCAGACCAATCCAGACCAGGAGATCTGCATCACCATCCAGCTGGTACAACAACTTCTGTTAGGGTTAGTTTAGTTTAGTTTAGTTTATTAATTCGACCATTTTAAAAAACAAGCACACAATAAACTTAAAAGCCATACATTAATAAAATCATCGAGGATAACACACAATAAAGTCTGGGACTTATTTCTATTGTGGTCCTCTTGAGACAAGATGGCTAGACAAGATCAAACACAGTACGGCAGTGAAATAATAAAACAAAAACATAAAAGAAGAACATCTATCTCATCATTCCAGTTACATCATAGGGGTTATTCATATGGGCACAGAGGACATCAAACATATTTTTACTTTATTTTTAAAGCTGTCCAGAGAGTACGTTGTTTTTATAGGCAGAGGCAACTCATTCCATTCTGAGGCTCCAGTATACAAGAAAGTACCTTTCCCAGCATTACTCCTGAACCTGTATAAACACACATCAGCAACACCTGATCTGGTGCTGTGATTGTGTGCATCCCTAACAAGAGGAAAGTAATCACTTAAATATCTGGGCGCAGGACCATAAATACTCCTGTAAACCAAACTTAGTCTAATCTGGGACACCCTAGCCTCAACAGGCAGCCAGTTTAGTTCCTGAAAGCAGCTCCTGCCTATGTGAGTACGTGGACTCACCTTCAATACTACCCTGATCAACTTATTCTGGGCTATCTCGAGCTTCCCCTTCATAAATTTAGATAAGCCTGCAAACCAGGAAGTACTAGCATAGTCAAAATGGCATTGAATGAGGGCAGTAGCTAGCACTTTCATGGAGTCCTTATCAAGCAGCTTGGACTTTCTAGCCAAAAACTTAGTCCTGGCATTAACCTTCCCTAGCACCTTATTGGCTATGCTCACACCTCCCAAGCTTCCATCAAGGATACATCCCAAGTAGCTAACAGAGGTTTTAGTAGTCAGCACAACCTACACAACCTACACAATTTAGGTCTGGATCCAAAAATAATTGCTTCAGTTTTCCCTAAGTGCAGAGATAGCTTGTTATCTCCAAGCCATTTGCTAATGTTAGTAAGCTCTGTGCTAAGTATGCTCTCCAACATAGTTTTACTTTTGTGAGACACCAGAAGTGTAGAGTCATCCGCATAAAGAAATTGACAGCAAGAACAAGCATCTTTCATATCATTAATATTAAATAAAAACAGCAGAGGCCCAAGCACGCTCCCCTGTGGAACGCCACAACTCATTGGTTTTGCCTGAGACAGTGAACCATTAACCTCTACTACTTGCTCCCTTCCTGATACATAGGACTTTACCCAGCCTAGAGGGATACTGCTTAACCCCAGTGCCTCCAGTTTGGAGATTAGGAGACAGTGGTTAACTGTATCAAAGGCCTTCTGTAGGTCAAGCAGTAACATTCCACACAGATTTACCTCATCAATCTCTTTCCTGATGAAGTCAGTCAAGAAAAGTAGACATGAATCAGTGGAGTATGTTTTTCTAAAACCCGACTGAAAATCATACATTAGATCCTGTTTGTTAACATATTCATACATTTGCTCATGTACAATTCTCTCCAGTGAGGTTGAATAAAAACATTCTCAACATCATGACTTGCTTTCTTCCTCTCTCTCTCTCTCTCTCTCTCTCTCTCTCTCTCTCTCTCTCTCTCTCTCTCTCTCTCTCTCTCTCTCTCTCTCTCTCTCTCTCTCTCTCTCTCTCTCTCTCTCTCTCTCTCTCTCTCTCTCTCTCTCTCTCTCTCTCTCTCTCTCTCTCTCTCTCTCTCTCTCACCTTTTCCTCTTCACTGTTTATGATCACCAGGTCTGCTCCTCTCTCCCACTCTCTCGCCCTCTCTCTCTGTCTCTCTCTCTCTCTCTCTCTCTCTCTCTCTCTCTCTCTCTCTCTCTCTCTCTCTCTCTCTCTCTCTCTCTCTCTCCTCTCTTGTCCCTCCTCTCTTGTCTCTCTCTTCTCGCTCTCTACCTCTCTTCTCTCATCTCA
Organism: Salvelinus alpinus; assembly: GCF_045679555.1. Lineage (NCBI taxonomy): Eukaryota > Metazoa > Chordata > Actinopteri > Salmoniformes > Salmonidae > Salvelinus > Salvelinus alpinus. The sequence goes on along the minus strand of NC_092091.1, from coordinate 76,090,583 downwards.
TTCTTTCTTCTCTCTCCTCTCTCTCTCATCTTTCTCCCCTTTCTCCTCTCTCTCCTCCCCTCACTCTCCCCCCCCTCTCTCTCTCTCTCTCTCTCTCTCTCTCTCTCTCTCTCTCTCTCTCTCACCTTTTCCTCTTCACTGTTTATGATCACCAGGTCTGCTCCTCTCTCAAAACAGTCCAGTCTGCTCTCCTGCCAGGTTTTCATGTCAATAGAAAGGAAGTAACAGCTGGATCCCAACATCCTCCATCCTTTAGGACACCTCAACATAGACCACCTCGTTGGAACTGCCATGTATCTCCCTTCACCCTCTCTTCCAGTACCTACAGACAACACACACAGCGTCCACCATATTGTTTTTTAAATATTCAGGTCTGGGTTGCGTTCCAGTAAACTCTTCTTTCTCCTGAAATCTAAAAGCATTTGGTTGGTGTAGGCGCTAGAGGGAATTCCCATATACCTGTCATTTCTTTTTAAATCCAGGAAGGAAAGTGAACAAGTGCACACTTCCGGAGAAAGGATAAATTATTGTGACAGGTTTCCTTCACGTCAGGTTTTCCAGATTTTCCAACAACTGTTTAGCTCTGTCAGAGAAATACGTTATACTTTATGTAACAACATATTCTAACATTGTAATTAACTGCTAGTAAATCCATAACGAGGCTGCCCACAGGGGTTCAATTCCGATGCTATACCCTTCTCCCGAAGTGTATACTCATACACTCTCCCTCATGGATTTAAAGGAATATGGTGAAAACTCCTTCTAGCCGTGCTTACACCAATCCAATGCCTTTAAATGCATGACTGAAATGTGCACACTTCTGGAGAAAGTTAGAAAATCGGAACGCTGCCAGTGTCTGAGTGCACACTACAAGTGCACACTTCAGGAGAAGGAAGGGTAGAGAATGGGGACGCAGCCCAACTGACTGACTTGACAACTTACCACACCCAGAGAGCCTCTTCTGCAGCACCACCTTCTCATTGGTCAGAGCACTGACCCTGTCACTAAACCTGTCCCTTTCTTTAGTCAGGTTAGTGTAACGCTCCTGTAACTGGTCTCTCCCTTCGTTAGAGCCGGCTGAAAAACAAAAAAGTTCCTGCATGTTATGCGTCCCAAATGCCACCCTATTCCTTCTATAGTGCACTACCATGGACCAAAGCCCTATGTACCCTGGTCAAAAGTAGTGCCCTTTAAAGAGGATAGGGTGATATTTGGGAGATAACAGTTGTGGTGTTGTCGTTCTTTGTGTGTTTCTCAAACATATTGTCGAACTACTGGTCCCACAAGCTGTGTAATGTCTGTAAGTCTGAATTGTGTTCCTTGCTTTGTGAGAACAGAACTATAGAGTGATAATAAAATACATATCTGTCCTTTGGGCCCTGGTCAAAATGAATGAAACATGAAATAGGGTCCCAAATGGAACAGGTCCAAATGGCACTCTGTTTCCTATAGAGTGCATTACTTTAGACCAGAGGGCTAATAGTGTGTCATTTGGGACTCTGATATAGTGTAATGATTAGATAACAATACACTCACAGAAAGCCAGTCTCAGGGAGATGTTGAGAGTGACTTGTAGAACACACAGCACTCCTAAACACACAGCAGCCATCCTGTAGAGTCTTAGTCTTCCATCTGCAGAGAAACACACACACACACACACACACACACACACACACACACACACACACACACACACACACACACACACACACACACACACACACACACACACACACACACACACACACACACACACACACACACACACACACACACACACACACACACACACACACACACACACACACACACACACACACACAATCATCATTAATGATTAAGATTAAAACAGAACACATATCATCCCACGTCCCTAACTAATTCTGAGAACCAAACATTTCGAATGTGTCATTGGTTTTCCCCCGATGGAGAGTTGGCAAATACCGTTTGCTCAAGAGTGTGGTTTATCTCAAATCTGATTACCAGGAAGCTGCTGTATGAAGAAATTACACAATATAGCTGTAGCATCATTTAAAGAGTAGATCTGTGATTGCTAAATCAATTTTTTTAACATCAATATAAATGAATGATATTTACCTATTTGACTCTTGAAAAATGTAACTGAGAAATACCTCATGAGCTTAGTTTAACTGTCTAGCCCCATCAGAACCCAAATATAAACTTGTTTTACCATGGAATTATAAACTATGGAATTGTAAACAAACACTGTGTAGCCTCATGGTTCAAACTATCATTTTGATCATGAATGGTCACTCCTTGAAAACATACTGTAGCTCTGTATATGAATTTGAGAGTGGTTACATTTCTCCAGCCCCTCAGGCGGGGTGTCCACTGTGTTGTTGCTAAAGAATGTTATCATATATTAATCTTATTCAAATAGTTCCAAATAGTTCTAAAAACTGAAGTGAAAAAAGACATTGAATTGATACATTTTAGTGTTTGTGACCCCATCAGGTTTTGAACCTGAAGCTCCGTACCAACTGAACCACAGAAGACAGAACAATAAAAATGTACAAGTGTTTTTCTAGTGTGTGGTAATAGTGTGTGAATGCGTTCAGTTTGTATGTGCAGACCTGCCTGCCTCAGCTACTGTGTGAGAGACTAAGATACTTAGAATACTTAGTCCTTACCTGAGAGATGGGTTTCAGTCTTTATACTCCTCGTTGCTCTGTTCCGGTTTTCTTCAGTAACTTCATTTAATTCAATCACCTGTTTGTTGACGTAGCTGGCCATCTTAACTAACTGTACCGAATATCAATGATTACACCAATCAATCAATGAATCAACTAATTCAGTCTGTTTGACCTCTTATTGTAGTATCTATGATTCAAACTTACTTTTACTTACAGTATTGACTTACTGTGTGATTACATTTCTAACTGACTGAGCAGAAGTTGTTCTGATGTGTCTAAATCCTGTACTTCTCTGTTCTCTGTCTGTGGCCCAAAGCTGGTGACAGGATGTTTCAAGGCTCTATCCACCAATAAGAAGGCTGTAGGTGTTAGAATGTGTCAAGGCTCTATCCACCAATAAGAAGGCTGTAGGTGTTAGAATGTGTCAAGGCTCCATCCACCAATAAGAAGGAGACTATTGGGATGTGAGACAAATGGCACCATATTCTCTTTAAGTCCACTACATAGAGAATAGGATGCCATTTGGGATTCAGCCTTGTGGACCAGACAGTTGTGTGTAACTTCCTCTTCATCCCTTGTTCATTCTGTTCCCTGCTTTATTTTTAACTCTTATTCATGTTTTTTTGTCCTAATAATATAAGTGATCTGTCATAACAAACACAAGTTATTATTGGTCAACAGTAGGTCTAGTAAATGAATAAATGAACTAAGATGATGCTGTTCACTATGTTTATTGATTTGGGTCAAAAACAAGACATCTAAATACATTTTCAATTTGAAGAATTAAACAAACAAAACTTTTTACAATACAAAAATCTCAACAATATATCATATTTGTCATCATGTCAATTATCAATCTATTACACACAGCTTCACCATACAATAGTGATTCATTAGTCCTTTAACAACGAGATGTCGCGCCATACCATAGTGATTCATTAGTCCTTTAACAACTAGATGTTACTCCATACCATAGTGATTCATTAACAACTAGATGTTACTCCATACCATAGTGATTCATTAGTCCTTTAACAACTAGATGTCACTACATACCATAGTGATTCATTAGTCCTTTAACAACTAGATGTTACTCCATACCATAGTGATTCATTAGTCCTTTAACAACTAGATGTCACTCCATACCATAGTGATTCATTAGTCCTTTAACAACTAGATGTTACTCCATATCATAGTGATTCATTAGTCCTTTAACAACTAGATGTTACTCCATACCATAGTGATTCATTAGTCCTTTAACATCTAGATGTTACTCCATACCATAGTGATTCATTAGTCCTTTAACAACTAGATATTACTCCATACCATAGTGATTCATTAGTCCTTTAACAACTAGATGTTACTACATACCATAGTGATTCATTAGTCCTTTAACAACTAGATGTTACTACATACCATAGTGATTCATTAGTCCTTTAACAACTAGATGCTGCTCCACACCATAGTGATTCATTAGTCCTTTAACATCTAGATGTTACTACATACCATAGTGATTCATTAACAACTAGATGTTACTCCATACCATAGTGATTCATTAGTCCTTTAACAACTAGATGTTACTCCATACCATAGTGATTCATTAGTTCTTTAACATCTAGATGTTACTCCATACCATAGTGATTCATTAGTCCTTTAACAACTAGATGTTACTACATACCATAGTGATTCATTAGTCCTTTAACAACGAGATGTTACTACATACCATAGTGATTCATTAGTCCTTTAACAACTAGATGTTACTACATACCATAGTGATTCATTAGTCCTTTAACAACGAGATGTTACTACATACCATAGTGATTCATTAGTCCTTTAACAACTAGATGCTGCTCCACACCATAGTGATTCATTAGTCCTTTAACAACTAGATGTTACTACATACCATAGTGATTCATTAGTCCTTTAACAACTAGATGTTACTACATACCATAGTGATTCATTAGTCCTTTAACAACTAGATGTTACTCCATACCATAGTGATTCATTAGTTCTTTAACATCTAGATGTTACTACATACCATAGTGATTCATTAACAACTAGATGTTACTCCATACCATAGTGATTCATTAGTCCTTTAACAACTAGATGTTACTCCATACCATAGTGATTCATTAGTCCTTTAACAACTAGATGTTACTCCATACCATAGTGATTCATTAGTCCTTTAACAACTAGATGTTACTACATACCATAGTGATTCATTAACAACTAGATGCTGCTCCATACCATAGTGATTCATTAGTCCTATAACAACTAGATGTTACTCCATACCATAGTGATTCATTAGTCCTTTAACAACTAGATGTTACTACATACCATAGTGATTCATTAACAACTAGATGCTGCTCCATACCATAGTGATTCATTAGTCCTTTAACAACTAGATGCTGCTCCATACCATAGTGATTCATTAGTCCTTTATCAACTAGATGCTGCTCCACACCATAGTGATTCATTAGTCCTTTAACAACTTGATGTTACTCCATTCCATAGTGATTCATTAGTCCTTTAACAACTAGATGTTACTCCATACCATAGTGATTCATTAGTCCTTTAACATCTAGATGTTACTACATACCATAGTGATTCATTAACAACTAGATGTTACTCCATACCATAGTGATTCATTAGTCCTTTAACAACTAGATGTTACTCCATACCATAGTGATTCATTAGTTCTTTAACATCTAGATGTTACTACATACCATAGTGATTCATTAACAACTAGATGTTACTCCATACCATAGTGATTCATTAGTCCTTTAACAACTAGATGTCACTCCATACCATAGTGATTCATTAGTCCTTTAACAACTAGATGTTACTCCATACCATAGTGATTCATTAGTCCTTTAACAACTAGATGTTACTACATACCATAGTGATTCATTAACAACTAGATGTTACTCCATACCATAGTGATTCATTAGTCCTATAACAACTAGATGTTACTCCATACCATAGTGATTCATTAGTCCTTTAACAACTAGATGTTACTACATACCATAGTGATTCTTTAACAACTAGATGCTGCTCCATACCATAGTGATTCATTAGTCCTTTAACAACTAGATGCTGCTCCACACCATAGTGATTCATTAGTCCTTTAACAACTTGATGTTACTCCATTCCATAGTGATTCATTAGTCATTTAACAACTAGATGTTACTCCATACCATAGTGATTCATTAGTCCTTTAACAACTAGATGTTACTCCATAACATAGTGATTCATTAGTCCTTTAACAACTAGATGTTACTCCATACCATAGTGATTCATTAGTCCTTTAACATCTAGATGTTATTCCATACCATAGTGATTCATTAACAACTAGATGTTACTACATACCATAGTGATTCATTAGTCCTTTAACAACTAGATGTTACTCCATACCATAGTGATGCATTAGTCCTTTAACAACTAGATGTCACTCCATACCATAGTGATTCATTAGTCCTTTAACAACTAGAGGTCACTCCATACCATAGTGATTCATTAGTCCTTTAACAACTAGATGCTGCTCCACACCATAGTGATTCATTAGTCCTTTAACATCTAGATGTTACTCCATACCATAGTGATTCATTAGTCCTTTAACATCTAGATGTTACTCCACACCATAGTGATTCATTAGTCCTTTAACAACTAGATGTTACTCCATACCATAGTGATTCATTAGTCCTTTAACAACTAGATGTTACTCCATACCATAGTTATTCATTAGTCCTTTAACAACTTGATGTTACTCCATTCCATAGTGATTCATTAGTCCTTTAACAACTAGATGTTACTCCATACCATAGTGATTCATTAGTCCTTTAACAACTAGATGTTACTCCATACCATAGTGATTCATTAGTCCTTTAACAACTAGATGTTACTCCATACCATAGTGATTCATTAGTCCTTTAACATCTAGATGTTACTCCATACCATAGTGATTCATTAACAACTAGATGTTACTACATACCATAGTGATTCATTAGTCCTTTAACAACTAGATGTTACTCCATACCATAGTGATGCATTAGTCCTTTAACAACTAGATGTTACTCCATACCATAGTGATTCATTAGTCCTTTAACAACTAGATGTCACTCCATACCATAGTGATTCATTAGTCCTTTAACAACTAGAGGTCACTCCATACCATAGTGATTCATTAGTCCTTTAACAACTAGATGCTGCTCCACACCATAGTGATTCATTAGTCCTTTAACATCTAGATGTTACTCCATACCATAGTGATTCATTAGTCCTTTAACATCTAGATGTTACTCCATACCATAGTGATTCATTAGTCCTTTAACAACTAGATGTTACTCCATACCATAGTGATTCATTAGTCCTTTAACATCTAGATGTTACTCCATACCATAGTGATTCATTAGTCCTTTAACAACTAGATGTTACTCCATGTTACTCCATAGAGCAACCATAGCTGATTCTGCATTCGCATTCCAAATATCAGGATCCTGTGGTCATTTGGTGACCATAAATACAAGCTTGAAGGGGCATGACTATTTCAGCATAGTCAGGCAGCCGGGGCTTTGCAGTAGCCAGTCATCCCCAGTAGTTACATCATGTGTTGTTTGGTAAGAGGTTTAGGCACTGCCAATATAGCCTCCACTCTCTCAGTACCCAATTTTCTCCCTTCAGAAGTGACATCGTTACCCAAATACTTTACGGATTATCTAACACATGGCATTTTTGATTTAGACACCTTATCAATACCCCAGTCTATTTCAAACCCCTCATCTCGACAGTGTTTTGAATAATATGCGGTACAATGCAAATCATCGGGTTCTTTCACATGCCCCCAGTTACCCACCAATGTTTAGCCAAATTCGCAATATCTTTGGTCATCTCCCCATCAACTAAGTTGTCAGAGTATAACCAGTCTAAAGAATCAAAATGGACATGTACCAATTGTTCACAACTCGGAGGAGTAGAAATGTTTACTCCACTAGTATCACAGTGAACCTCAATCCCAAATTTGCATAGGAGGTCTCTGGCCAACAAATTTTAGGACAATTTGGAGATGCCAGGAAAGTGTGCGCTAAAGTCACGTCTCCCAACTTCACCATAAGTGGTTTAGTGTTATGAGAATTATGTTCTCAATGTTCATAAACTGAACTTCAATTAAACTACTCAGTCTGCAACACAGAATTTGTAAGATACTGGTTGAAATGAAAACAGACAGAGGCCCAGCCTACAATAGTCAAATGTTTATTCACGAGAACGCTCTGAAGTCCACAATACAAAACCATTCATTTTATACTGGCTCCTTACGCCCATACCTTCACACACAAACAGCAGGTATCCTACGCACATACTGTATCACTACCCAGCCGACAAAGATTAGGGAGACCATGAGAGGTACTCCCTGTCCTCCCCCAAGAATAGGGTCCTCCCCCAAGATTAGGGAGACCGTGAGAAGTACTCCCCGCCCCTCCCAAATCTCTCAGAGGCCTAGCCAGGTCGGCACCGAATTTTGCTCAGACAGTCTGTGTTTAAGATACTATAAAGATATATTGTACAGATATATTGTTTTACCCTAATTCTGACTAAAACTACACACATCATTAATTATAATTTTACTGACAAAAACTACACACATCATTAATAATAATTTTATGATTCTAATCCATTTCATACAATTATAAGGATTCAGAGTGGAATTATTTAATCATTATCTGTCAACATTTAAATTATTTTATCATTTAGTTAAGTGGTCAGTCATTGGCACTCCCGACGCCCTAACCGAAAGGACAGTAGCTTCAGACAGAGGTGGGTCTGGGTATGATTTCGCATTAATAACCGATCTGGTTGCCCCCGTATCGCATAGAAATTCAATCCACTTAGATTCTATCTGTACTTGCACCATTGACGACTGATGAGGAGAGAAGAGCAGTTTCACTAACTGTGGCACAAGACTAGCACTATCTTCTGACTTTGTCTCAACTTACTCTTCTTCTCCATCTCGTCAGAACCCTGGGTTGAGCGCCGCTGTGTGTGGAGGGGCATTCAGCCAGGGTCCACGATCTTCTGGTTCTGGGTTGCCTTGAGCGTTTGGGCATTCTCTCTTAAAATGACCAGGTTGGCTGCATACAAAGCAGCCAGTCTGTAGACACAACGGGGAAGTGTGTCCAGGCTGATTGCAGGTATAGCAGACGGAAGTTTTTGAATTTCCTCTGCCACGGCCTCTTCCCCGGGATCGTCCTCCACCACTCTGCGGGTGACCTGCTCCTTTTCCTCTCGGCAGCCCTCCGGTTGCATATGGTTGTGGTTGTGGATGTGGTTGTGGATGTGGAGCATATGGTTGTGGATGTGGAGCATATGGTTGTGGATGTGGAGCATATGGTTGTGGATGTGGAGCATATGGTTGTGGATTTGGGGATTTCCCTTGGTAGAAAACCAGCTGATCTGTAGTTTAGTGTCTTTCTTTGTCTTCTCCTTTTCTTCTATATCTGAGAATTGTCTTTCATGTTTCATGTGTTCCCAGACCTCATCTGGCTCTTTGTACTCTCATCCCGCACAGTTCATACACACAGCTCTGTGCACTTCCCATTTTCTAAATAGGCCCCAGTTCACTCCTGGCTTTCCCCTTTTCTTTAGTCTTTCATAGTCCTCAAGTCTCCCTCCTAGTGGAAAACCACCTTCCTTGTGACACAGTGGAATCTCACTCATTGCCCACTCTCCCAATAGTCTCGTCATGGATCGGTTCGGTCCGGTGGCCTCAGGAACCACCGGTTTTCCTTTTTTTTTCTCCATTTTCCTCGGTAAAATACAGAAAAACAATATTGATCAGTATAACGGATACTTCTTTACAGTATAACAAGTTACAGTACAAACAAGCAATCTTTTTACATATGCTTACAAATGGAAAAAAAACCTGATCTTAAGCCTTATCTTTATAATAATAATCCCGAGCTCTTTTCCCCCAAATGGGAAAGAACTCCAAAGTATATCTTCTCCCAGATGCACTTCTCTCACTTTTCCAGTATATGTCTGATGAGTACTGTAACAGCCCCGTTTACACCACGATGCTGTCACGATCATCCAAACCACTGTCTCCCAACAACTTTTCTAATCGGCTAACGCTCAACGTTACAGTTTCTAATTTAACATTACATCCTCGCTGACACCATCACTTATACATTAATACATTTCCTTCTTTAAGAAGACTCTACCCCTATCTCCCATTCATACTCCCATCTCTCAAGAGGACTCTGCCCACATCTCCCAATCAGCCAACCCATATAATAGAGAATAGACCCTTCTTGCTCAGCATCCCTCAGCAGCCCTCTTGCAGAGGACTCAAACCCCTTTGAGTCGTTTTTGAGAAAGGACCCTTCCAATCCCAATAATAGAGAAAATACCAAAAGGCCCTTCTTTCAAGAGGACTCTACCCCTATCTCTCATTCAGTCTTCTCTCAGAGGACTCACACCCCTTTTTGAGAAAGGACCCTTCTTTCAAGAGGACTCTGCCCCTATCTCTCATTCAGTCTTCTCTCAGAGGACTCACACCCCTTTTTGAAAAAGGACCCTTCTTTCAAGAGGACTCTGCCCCTATCTCTCATTCAGTCTTCTCTCAGAGGACTCACACCCCTTTTTGAAAAAGGACCCTTCTTTCAAGAGGACTCTGCCCCTATCTCTCATTCAGCCTTCTCTCAGAGGACTCACACCCCTTTTTGAGAAAGGACCCTTCTTTCAAGAGGACTCTAGCCCTATCTCTCATTCACTGAGCTCGCTATTTTCTTAAAACTTAGCGCTCATTTTCTTAAAACTAAGCTTGTTAACCCATGATCAAAGAATCCAGGTCTTATCTAAATGTGTTTAGGATAGAGTAGACAGTCTCCCCTGCTCCAGTGATTACAGGAGGGTTTCATCTGCTCCAACCTCTATGTGGAGTGAGAATTCCCTGTGCATGGTTGACCTGTCTTCACTCTGGAATCAGTTGAAGACTGCCATTATCCATCCCATCCTCGTTGCCAAGAGTTGTAAAGGAAATTCTGCTCCATGTACAAACAAGTGACCACAGGAAACTTCTTTGATCAGAGGTTAGTTTGTTTAATAAGGATTGCAAGCCGGATTGCAAGCCGGGGTATACACTTACAGTAATTTGCATGTAACACACTCAGCACAAAATATGGTGTTTTCCCTTTTTATCCCCTACTGAGGATCACCCCACCCGGGGTGATGTCCCTTAACAGTAATACCATATAAGCTCATAATTAATAGTTGCTAATACAAAGATGTCTCTGCTAGGCAGAGTTCAGCTTATTGTGTTATTTGCAGTTAGTTTCCCAATCACTCTTCCTGTTATTGCTATCATGTGCAAGCAGAAGTAAGACTGGAACATAGTATCAACAGGAACTCTTAGTTCCCTTTATCCATCTGTTACCCAAAGTATAGTTTCAACACACAGCCATATGACTTTAACAGCTTCTATCTCAAGGCCATCAGACTGTTAAACAGCCACCACTAACATTTAGTGGCCGCTGCCAACATACTGACTCAACTCCAGCCACTTTAATAATGGGAATTGATGGAAATTATGTAAAAATGTATCATTAGCCACTTTAAACAATGGCACTTAATATAATGTTTACATACCCTATATCACTCATCTCATATGTATATACTGTACTCTATATCGTCTACTGCATCTTGCCATCTTTATGTAATACATGTATCACTAGCCACTTTAAACTATGCCACTTTATGTTTATATACCCTACATTACTCATCTCATATGTATATACTGTACTCTATACCATCTACTGCATCTTGCCTATGCCGTTCTGTACCATCACTCATTCATATATCTTTATGTACATATTCTTTATCCCTTTACACTTGTGTGTATAAGGTAGTAGTTGTGGAATTGTTAGGTTAGATTACTTGTTGGTTATTACTGCATTGTCGGAACTAGAAGCACAAGCATTTCGCTACACTCGCATTAACATCTGCTAACCATGTGTATGTGACAAATAAAATTTGATTTGATTTGTACAGTTGACCTTTTCATGCACTTGCAAGGTCTATCACTGATTCTTAATCTCAAGCAAAACATTAATCATTGTACATTTGCAATCACCGGTAGAATTGTAATGTACAGATATTATAAAATTCCTTTCAGTCCTCCCACCAGCCTCCTCTGTTGTCATGGTGTTGTTTCCACTTTCTCACAAATCCAGTAACGATTGTTTAAACATGACAGGTCATTCCATGCCTTTACAGGACGCCATGTTACTGTGTTCAGCTCAACACAGTCCTCCTTCCGATTTGCTGGGTTGTCACCACCATTATCAGGCTGCTGTGTGTGCCAGTAACTACAGGGTAAACAAGACAGAGAAAATAAAATCATAAACATTGTATTTTGTCACATGAGCGAAATAGAACAGGTGTAGACTTTACCATGAAATGTTTAGTTACGGGTCCTTCCCAACAATGCAGAGTTAAACAGTAAGAAGTAAATGAGTAAAACATTTGCTAAATAAAAATGAAAATAATAACACAAAATAAAAAGTGACTAGGCAATTAGGACAGATAATAAACAGAGTAGCAGAGCGAGTGTGAAGAATGTGAAAGTGTGGGTGGACGTGTTAAATACTATATCTAGGGGGTTAAGGTTAGAATTAGTATAGGGTTAGTGTTAGGAGCTAGGGTTAGTTTTAGGGTTATGGTTAGAGTTAGGTTTAGGGTTATGATTAGGTTTAGAGTAAGAGCACGGGTTAGGGATAATACGATTTTAAATGGGACTGATTTGTGGGGTCAATATACGTGTGTGTGTGTTTTGTGTGTACATGTATGTGTGTATTTGAGTATCAGTGTAAGTATGTGTGAGTGTGTGGGTAGAGTCTAGTGAGTGTGTGGGTAGAGTCTAGTGAGTGTGTGGGTAGAGTCTAGTGAGTGTGTGGGTAGAATCTAGTGAGTGTGTGGGTAGAGTCTAGTGATTGTGTGGGTAGAGTCTAGTGAGTGTGTGGGTAGAGTCTAGTGAGTGTGTGGGTAGAGTCTAGTGAGTGTGTGGGTAGAGTCTAGTGAGTGTGTGGGTAGAGTCTAGTGAGTGTGTGGGTAGAATCTAGTGAGTGTGTGGGTAGAGTCTAGTGAGTGTGTGGGTAGAGTCTAGTGATTGTGTGGGTAGAATCTAGTGAGTGTGTGGCTAGAGTCTAATGAGTGTGTGGGTATAGTCTAGTGAGTGTGTGGGTAGAGTCTAATGAGTGTGTGGGTAGAGTCTAGTGAGTATGTGGGTAGAGTCTAATGAGTGTGTGGGTAGAGTCTAATGAGTGTGTGGGTAGAGTCTAATGAGTGTGTGGGTATAGTCTAGTGAGTGTGTGGGTAGAGTCTAGTGAGCGTATGGGTAGAGTCTAGTGAGCGTATGGGTAGAGTCTAGTGAGTGTGTTGGTAGAGTCTAGTGAGCGTGTGGGTAGAGTCTAGTGAGCGTGTGGGTAGAGTCTAGTGAGTGTGTGGCTAGAGTTTCGTGAGTGTGTGGGTAAAGTCTAGTGAGTGTGTGGCTAGAGTCTAGTGAGTGTGTGGGTAAAGTCTAGTGAGTGTGTGGCTAGAGTCTAGTGAGTGTGTTGGTAGAGTCTAGTGAGCGTGTGGGTAGAGTCTAGTGAGTGTGTTGGTAGAGTCTAGTGAGCGTGTGGGTAGAGTCTAGTGAGCGTGTGGGTAGAGTCTAGTGAGTGTGTGGCTAGAGTCTAGTGAGCGTGTGGGTAGAGTCTAGTGAGTGTGTTGGTAGAGTCTAGTGAGCGTGTGGGTAGAGTCTAGTGAGCGTGTGGGTAGAGTCTAGTGAGTGTGTGGCTAGAGTTTCGTGAGTGTGTGGGTAAAGTCTAGTGAGTGTGTGGCTAGAGTCTAGTGAGTGTGTGGGTAAAGTCTAGTGAGTGTGTGGCTAGAGTCTAGTGAGTGTGTGGGTAGAGTCTAGTGAGTGTGTGGGTAAAGTCTAGTGAGTGTGTGGCTAGAGTCTAGTGAGTGTGTGGGTAGAGTCTAGTGAGTATGTGGGTAAAGTCTAGTGAGTGTGTGGCTAGAGTCTAGTGAGTGTGTGGGTAAAGTCTAGTGAGTGTGTGGCTAGAGTCTAGTGAGTGTCTGGGTAAAGTCTAGTGAGTGTGCATAGAGTCAGTGTTAAAAAAACAAAAAAATGGGGTCATTGTAAATACAGACATGTTTTAATTTAATTACATTTTAAGATATGTCTTTAGTGTTTGTGGAAAGACACCAATGAGTGGAAACAATGCTTTTTATGAACATGATTTGAAGCAACATGTAATTTGTTAAAAGTCTCTATCACACCTGGATGGTCAAGTCTCACCTTATGGTCATTGGATTATGAACAACCCAGAGAATCCGTCCTACTCCTTACAATGTGGTTATTGTTATTACATAGCAGTAGTCTCTTACCTTGGGGTGGTCAGTGTTATTATAGAGCAGTAGTCTCTTACCTTGGGGTGGTCAGTGTTATTAGAGCAGTAGTCTCTTACCTTGGGGTGGTCAGTGTTATTATAGAGCAGTAGTCTCTTACCTTGGGGTGGTCAGTGTTATTATAGAGCAGTAGTCTCTTACCTTGGGGTGGTCAGTGTTATTAGAGCAGTAGTCTCTTACCTTGGGGTGGTCAGTGTTATTATAGAGCAGTAGTCTCTTACCTTGGGGTGGTCAGTGTTATTATAGAGCAGTAGTCTCTTACCTTGGGGTGGTCAGTGTTATTAGAGCAGCAGTCTCTTACCTTGGGGTGGTCAGTGTTATTATAGAGCAGTAGTCTCTTACCTTGGGGTGGTCAGTGTTATTATAGCAGTAGTCTCTTACCTTGGGATGGTCAGTGTAATTATAGAGCAGTAGTCTCTTACCTTGGGGTGGTCAGTGTTATTATAGAGCAGTAGTCTCTTACCTTGGGGTGGTCAGTGTTATTATAGAGCAGTAGTCTCTTACCTTGGGGTGGTCAGTGTTATTATAGAGCAGTAGTCTCTTACCTTGGGGTGGTCAGTGTTATTATAGAGCAGTAGTCTCTTACCTTGGGGTGGTCAGTGTTATTATAGAGCAGTAGTCTCTTACCTTGGGGTGGTCAGTGTTATTATAGAGCAGTAGTCTCTTACCTTGGGGTGGTCAGTGTTATTATAGCAGTAGTCTCTTACCTTGGGATGGTCAGTGTTATTATAGAGCAGTAGTCTCTTACCTTGGGGTGGTCAGTGTTATTACAGAGCAGTAGTCTCTTACCTTGGGGTGGTCAGTGTTATTACAGAGCAGTAGTCTCTTACCTTGGGGTGGTCAGTGTTATTAGAGCAGTAGTCTCTTACCTTGGGGTGGTCAGTGTTATTAGAGCAGTAGTGTCTTACCTTGGGGTGGTCAGTGTTATTACAGAGCAGTAGTATATTACCTTGGGGTGGTCAGTGTTATTAGAGCAGTAGTGACTTACCTTGGGGTGGTCAGTGTTATTAGAGCAGTAGTCTCTTACCTTGGGGTGGTCAGTGTTATTACAGAGCAGTAGTCTCTTACCTTGGAGTGGTCAGTGTTATTATAGAGCAGTAGTCTCTTACCTTGGGGTGGTCAGTGTTATTAGAGCAGTAGTGTCTTACCTTGGGGTGGTCAGTGTTATTAGAGCAGTAGTGTCTTACCTTGGGGTGGTCAGTGTTATTATAGAGCAGTAGTCTCTTACCTTGGGGGGGTCAGTGTTATTATAGAGCAGTAGTCTCTTACCTTGGGGTGGTTAGTGTTCTTATAGAGCAGTAGTCTCTTACCTTGGGGTGGTCAGTGTTCTTATAGAGCAGTAGTCTTGTCACGTTCCTGACCTGTTTTCCTTTGTTTGTGTATGTGTTTAGTTGGTCAGGGCGTGAGTTGGGGTGGGCATTCTATGTTATGTGTTTCTATGTTGGGTTAAATGTGTTGCCTGATATGGTTCTCAATTAGAGGCAGGTGTTTGACGTTTCCTCTGATTGAGAACCATATTAAGGTAGGCTGTTCTCACTGTTTGTTTGTGGGTGATTGTTCCTGTGTCTGTGTCTATTGCACCACACGGGACTATTTCGTTTGTTCGTTCGTGTAGTCTGTACCTGTTCGTGCGTTCTTCGTGTCTTTATGTAAGTTCTCAAGTTCAGGTCTGTCTACGTCGTTTTGTTGTTTTGTATTATTCAAGTGTTCTTTGTGTGTTCGTCTTTGCTTTATTAATAAATTCATTATGTCATCGTACAACGCTGCGTTTTGGTCCGACTCTTACTCCTCCTCTTCATCCGAGGAGGAGAAATTAGACAGCCGTTACAAGTCTCTTACCTTGGGGTGGTCAGTGTTATTATAGAACAGTAGTCTCTTACCTTGGGGTGGACAGTGTTATTACAGCAGTAGTATCTTACCTTGGGGTGGTCAGTGTTATTAGATTAGTAGTCTCTTATGTTGGGGTGGTCAGTGTTAATATAGAGCAGTAGTGTCTTACCTTGGGGTGGGTAGTGTTATTATAGAGCAGTAATCTCTTACCTTGGGGTGGTCAGTGTTATTATAGAGCAGTAGTCTCTTACCTTGGGGTGGTCAGTGTTATTATAGAGCAGTAGTCTCTTACCTTGGGGTGGTCAGTGTTATTATAGAGCAGTATTGTCTTACCTTGGGGTAATCAGTCTTATTACAGCAGTAGTCTCTTACCTTGGGGTGATCAGTGTTATTACAGCAGTAGTCTCTTACCTTGGGGTGGACAGTGTTATTACAGCAGTAGTGTCTTACCTTGGGGTGGTCAGTGTTATTATAGAGCAGTAGTCTCTTACCTTGGGGTGGTCAGTGTTATTATAGAGCAGTAGTCTCTTACCTTGGGGTGGTCAGTGTTATTATAGAGCAGTAGTCTCTTACCTTGGGGTGGTCAGTGTTATTAGAGCAGTAGTCTCTTACCTTGGGGTGGTCAGTGTTATTATAGAGCAGTAGTCTCTTACCTTGGGGTGGTCAGTGTTATTAGAACAGTAGTGTATTACCTTGGGTTGGTCAGTGTTATTATAGAGCAGTAGTGTATTACCTTGGGGTGGTCAGTGTTATTAGAGCAGTAGTGTCTTACCTTGGGTTGGTCAGTGTTATTATAGAGCAGTAGTCTCTTACCTTGGGATGGTCAGTGTTATTACAACAGTAGTCTCTTACCTTGGGGTGGTCAGTGTTATTATGTTATTATGGAGCAGTAGTGTCTTACCTTGGGGTGGTCAGTGGGGTGCCGTCCACCCATTTCCAGGTCCCCTCAGTAACAGAGTCAGTCAGACCAATCCAGGCTCTCTTATTGAAGCCAAAGAGAAACTCCTGTTGGTGAGAAAGATACTGATATTGTCAACTACTATAGACTATATGTGTTAAATACTGTAAGATGCATTACTTACCAAGAGATGTTTGATCATAACTCCCCCGCCATTTCTCTCACTCACTCACTCACTCACTCACTCACTCACTCACTCACTCACTCACTCACTCACTCACTCACTCACTCACCTACTCACTCACTCACTCACTCACTCACTCACTCACTCACTCACTCACTCACTCACTCACTCACTCACTCACTCACTCACTCACCTGTTCCATATCACTGTTTACGATCACCAGGTCTGCTCCTCTCTCCAGACAGTCCTGTCTGCTCTCCTTCCAGGGTTTTTTCACAGTAGACAGGAAGTACCAACTGGATTCAAACTGCTGCCAGCCTTCAGGACAGGTTTGTTCTACAAGACAGAAACATGAATTATCATCTTATTATTCTGCACCTGTTATTGTAGAATACAAACACAAGTTGACTATGTGATGTTATGATCATTTATTAGGTGAACTCACTCAGATTAGAGAACTTTGTCATGAGATAATCTCTTTCCTTCTGTAGCTGGTCTCTCTCTTCAGTCAGGGTGTTGCAACTGGTCTGTAGCTGGTCTCTCTCTTCAGTCTCATTGCCTCTGTTATCTGGAAAGGATTGATACATATAGCTCCTGGTTAATTCACTCACAAAACAGTAATTCAATAATATCTAAATGCATATTCCCATGATAATGACTCAGATGATTGGCTTGCAGTGTGGACATTTCACCAGTAAAATGTGATGAATTATCATTCAAGATTGACATGGATGTTTACAGTCTATTTTGAAATGAGCTGTTCCTGACTTGGTGTAGGACATAGAACATTTTCTTGAGACAATGTGGATATAGTCAGACGTTGTTATCTGAGGATGCATTTTATGTGTATTCTATAAAGAGATTCAAAAGGTGTCATCTGTCGGTACAAACTCTGATTCAGACATGATGATGTCATAAACAAGTATCACTACACCACTGGTTACAAAAGACATGATTGACATCAGGGAAAAGAGGAGAGACAATCACCTGATCATTGATGTTGATGAATGATGTAAATCTGCTAGTTAGCTAGATCAATCATTCTTTCACTGATTGGGATTTAGTCTTTAATACTCACAAATAATAACTTCATAACATAGCCTGACCTTCATGGTCCCGCTTTAAATCACCTTCAGCTTATGAAGGCTTTTATACATCCTTCGTAATGCTTTCATAAGCACTACATAAATGTGTTATATAGCATCTATAAGTATATGTCATGCTTTATAAAGGGTTCATAAACATGGCCTAACTGTGTGACAATATCTCCCATGTCAAATGTGACATCACCCACTATGTTGAATATGATATAAACATATAAAGGGTGACATGCTGTGCTGAAGGATGACACACGCTCTAAAGTTAAGTTTAGACACCTAATCTCGTTCCCAGACACTTCCGCCCAAATGCTTGGAAGGTCTGGTAGATCTACGCATCAAACTTGGCCTTCATTAGTTAGGTTAGATTAAAAGTACATTTTAAGAAGAGAAATTAGGGCTTAGCCATAATTATGACTTTGTGGCCGTGTTAACTAGTGACGACCAGGGGGAATGTATTTGCTAGCAAAGGACATGGCCTAATGGCAAATATTTTACTCAGTAAGGTCACTTACATAGAATTCTATTGTCACTCCAACTAAGGCCAACTTTGAATGGTTGATATCCCAGGCTTATACAGTGCATTCGGAAAGTATTCAGACCCTTTGACTTTCTTACAGCCTTATCTACAATGTATGAAATTGTTTTCTCCCCTCATCAATCTACACAAAATAACACATAATGACAAAGCGAAAAACAGTTTTGTAGAAATGTTTGCAACTTTATTATAAATAATTAAACAGAAATATCACATTTACATAAGTATTTAGACCCTTTACTCAGCACTTTGTTGAAGCACCTTTGGCAGCGATTACAGACTTGAGGCTTATTGGGTATGATTCTACAAGCTTGGCACACCTTTATTTGGGGAGTTTCTCCCATTTTTCTCTGTAGATCCTCTCGACCTCTGTTAGGTTGGATGGGGAGCATCGCTGCACAGATATTAAGTCTCTCCAGAGGTGTTCGATTGGGTTCAAGTCCGGGCTTTGGCTGGGCCACCGAAGGATATTCAAAGACTTGTCCCGAAGCCATTCCTGCGTTGTCTGTCATGTGCCTTTTAGTGAGGAGTGGCTTCCGTCTGGCCACTCCACCATAAAGGCCTGATTGGTGGAGTGCTACATAGATGGTTGTCCTTCTGGAAGGTTCTCCCATCTCCACAGAGGAACTCTGGAGCTTTGTCAGAGTGACCATCAGGTTCTTGGTCACCTCCCTGACCAAGGCCCTTCTCCCCCTATTGCTAATTTTGGCCAGGTGGCAAGCTCTAGGAAGAGTCTTGGTGTTTCCAAACTCCTTCCATTTAGGAATGATGGAGGCCACTGTGTTCTTGGGGACCTTCAATGCTGCAGACATTTCTTTGTACCCTTCCCCAGATATGTGCCTCGACACAATCCTGTCTCCGAGCTCTATGGACAATTCCTTTGACCTCGTGGCTTGGTTTTTGCTCTGACATGCACTGTCAACTATGGGACCTTTATATAGACAGGTGTATGCCTTTCCAAATCATGTCCAATCAATTGATTTTACCACAGGTGGACTCCAATCAAGTTGTAGAAACATCTCAAGGATGATCAATGGAAACAGGATGCACCTGAGCTCAATTTCGAGTCTCAAAGCAAAGGGTCTGAATACTTATGTATATAAGGTATTTATGTTTTGTTTTTTTATACATTTGGAAAAATATATATTAACCTGTTTTCACTTTGTCATTATGCGGTGTGTAGATTGATTCAATATTTTTTTCCCCTCATCAATTTTAGAATAAGGCTGTAACGTAACAAAATGTGGAAAAAGTGAAGACGTCTGAATACTTCCCGAATACACTGTAGACATGGTTTGTGTACTCAAGTGTACTCAATGATTGGCTATGAAAAGCCAACTGACATTTACTCCTGAGGTGCTGACCTGTTGCACCCTTGACAACTACTGTGATTATTATTTTTTGACCATACTGGTCATTTATGAACATTTGAACATCTTGGCCATGTTCTGTTATAATCTCCACCAGGCACAGCCAGAAGAGGACTGGCCACCCCTCAGAGCCTGGTTCCTCTCTAGGTTTCTTCCTAGGTTCTTCCTAGGCCTTTCTAGGGAGTTTTTCCTAGCCACCGTGCTTCTACACCTGCATTGCTTGCTGTTTGTGGTTTTAGGCTGGGTTTCTGTACAGCACTTTGAGATATCAGCTGATGTAAGAAGGGCTATATAAATACATTTGATTTGATTTGATTTGAAGCAGAGCTGATGCAGTTTTTTTGTTTTTGTTGACACATTTTTGTCAGTGCTTGACTTTGACTGAAATCGGTTCCGGTACGCAGTCCCAAATGGCTCCCTGTTCCCTACATAGTGCACTGTCAAAAGTACTGTGCTAATAGGGTTTCATTTGGGCCTCACTCACAGAAAGCCAGTCTCAGGGAGATGTTGAGAATGACTTGTAGAACACACAGCACTCCTAAACCCACAGCAGCCATCCTGTAGAGTCTTAGTCTTCCATCTGCAGAGAAACACACACACACACATACACCATCCTACATTATGACTAAAAACAGAACAAACATCATCCTACATCACTACTGATTATCATTAGAATTCCGATAACCAAACCCCCCTACCCCCCAATTTAGGGTTGGTAGCGACCGTTTGCTCAAGAGTGCTGTCATCTCAATTCTCATAAACAGGAAGCTACTTTATGAAGAAATTACCATAATTACACAATATAGCTAAAGCATGACTTAAAGAGGATATCTGCGATTGCTGCTTACATTTTTGGGACTTTGAAAAGTATTCTTCATTCTTCATGAATGTAACTTATAAATGAGCTTAGTTTTACTTTCTAAACCCATCAGGACCCCAAATATCAGCTTGTTCTACCATGGAACTGTTAACAAACACTGTGTAGTCTCAGATGGGTAAAACTATCATTTTGATCTCATGGACGGACAGTCCTTGCATACTTAGTTCTGTCTATGAATTACATACAGTACCAGTCATACATACTGTAGCTCTGTTTATGAATTACATACAGTACCAGTCATACATAGTTCTGTCTATGAATTACATACAGTACCAGTCATACATAGTTCTGTCTATGAATTACATACTGTACCAGTCATACATAGTTCTGTCTATGAATTACATACAATACCAGTCATACATAGTTCTGTCTATGAATTACATACAGTACCAGTCATACATAGTTCTGTCTATGAATTACATACAGTACCAGTCATACATACTGTAACCCTGTCTATGAATTACATACAGTACCAGTCATACATAGTTCTGTCTATGAATTACATACAGTACCAGTCATACATACTGTAACCCTGTCTATGAATTACATACAGTACCAGTCATACATAGTTCTGTCTATGAATTACATCCAGTACCAGTCATACATAGTTCTGTCTATGAAATACATACAGTACCAGTCATACATACTGTAGCTCTGTCTATGAATTACATACTGTACCAGTCATACATACTGTAGTTCTGTCTATGAATTACATACAGTACCAGTCATACATAGCTCTTTCTATGAATTTGAGCGTGGTTACATTTCTCTGAGAAGAAAAAACAGGCAGGTCACCAGGTGCACAGAGCCTGTTTCAGGTTACCAGACCCTCAGCTGTTGACCAATAACAGGCAGGTCACCAGGTGCACAGAGCCTGTTTCAGGTTACCAGACCCTCAGCTGTTGACCAATAACAGGCAGGTCACCAGGTGCACAGAGCCTGTTTCAGGTTACCAGACCCTCAGCTGTTGACCAATAACAGGCAGGTCACCAGGTGCACAGAGCCTGTTTCAGGTTACCAGCCCCTCAGCTGTTTACTAATAACAGGCAGGTCACCAGGTGCACAGAGCCTGTTTCAGGTTACCAGACTCTCAGCTGTTGACCAATAACAGGCAGGTCACCAGGTGCACAGAGCCTGTTTCAGGTTACCAGACCCTCAGCTGTTTACCAATAACAGACAGGTCACCAAGTGCACAGAGCCTGTTTCAGGTTACCAGACCCTCAGCTGTTGACCAATAACAGGCAGGTCACCAGGTGCACAGAGCCTGTTTCAGGATACCAGACCCTCAGCTGTTTACCAATAACAGGCAGGTCACCAGGTGCACAGAGCCTGTTTCAGGTTACCAGACCCTCAGCTGTTTACCAATAACAGGCAGGTCACCAGGTGCACAGAGCCTGTTTCAGGTTACCAGACCCTCAGCTGTTTACCAATAACAGACAGGTCACCAGGTGCACAGAGCCTGTTTCAGGTTACCAGACCCTCAGCTGTTTACCAATAACAGACAGGTCACCAGGTGCACAGAGCCTGTTTCAGGTTACCAGACCCTCAACTGTTTACCAATAACAGGCAGGTCACCAGGTGCACAGAGCCTGTTTCAGGTTACCAGACCCTCAACTGTTTACCAATAACAGGCAGGTCACCAGGTGCACAGATTATTAAATAGTAGTTCCAATAGTTCCAATAACTGAATTTAAACAATAAATTGAATTGATGCATTTTAGTGTTTGTGGCCCCAGCAGGTTGTAAACCCCAGGCTCTGTACCAACTGAACCACCCAGAAGACAGAACAATAAAACATGTACAAGTGTTTTTCTATGATGTGATATTAGTGTGTGTGCACGTGTCAGCATACGTGAGTGCGTTCGGTTTGTGCGTTCATACCTGTCTGCATCTGTGTGTGTGTGAGAGGGAGAGAAAGATCATTCTTTGTACCTGAGAGATGAGTCTCAGTCTTCACGTTCCTCTTGCTTCTTCCGGTTTTCTTCATTAACTTTGTTTAATTCAATCACCTGTTTGTTGACGTAGTCGGCCATCTTAACTAACCGTACAGAATATCAATGATTACCCCAATCAATGAATTAATCAACTAATTCAGTCTGTCTGACCTTTTATTGTAGTATATATGATTTTAACTTTTACTTATAGTATTAACTTACTAATGATTACCTTTCTAACTGACTCCTAATGGTAATATCTACTGTATGATTCTAAATTCAGTGACTAGTAGTTGAGTAGTTGCTCTGATATGGGTCTCCATTGGTGTCTCTAATGTCTGTCAGTGGTGCACTGCAGTTGAAAGAATGTTTTAAGTATCCAATCACTTTCAAGCAAGACGTCATATTTCGCAATAACTATACGTGACATTGTTCATAAGGAAGTGACATTATGGCTCGCACTCCGTGACTCACATTCAATCAGGAAGCTGGTAGAACTCAGAGATGGTTCCTTTATTTATTCATCTGTGCCTTTGTTCTTCTTATTCTAAAAGTTATTTATGATTATAATTGATAAGGAAATGTAAAAATATATAAATAAACTTAGCAGAAGCACGGGAAGTCACATGACATGTTGCTACTAAAAAGAGCTAGAGGTAGAGAGAGAGAGATTTGTGTACAGCCTACAAGAAATGCTACATAATGAACTGTACATTTTAAGATTGACAATAGGTATTGAGTGATATATACCTAATTTGTTTTGTGTGCATGAATAATTCAGTGTGTGTGTGTGTGTGTGTGTGTGTGTGTGTGTGTGTGTGTGTGTGTGTGTGTGTGTGTGTGTGTGTGTGTGTGTGTGTGTGTGTGTGTGTGTGTGTGTGTGTGTGTGTGTGTGTGTGTGTGTGTGTGCACGTACCTTTCTCTCCAACGTCTCGTTCATAGAGCCATTCTACCAAAATATATAATCGGTCTTAAGATACAGTAAACAGTTCCTTAAACAGCAGTACCCACAAGAGGACTTTGTCACAGATCCAGTACTGTGGATATGAAACACTAATAGTCCCACCATTCTCTGTAGCCTGATGACCAGTAACGTACCACCACACAGTTCTCCACTCCACCACCACACAGTTCTCCACTCCACCACCACACAGTTCTCCACTCCACCACCACACAGTTCTCAACTCCACCACCACACAGTTCTCCACTCCACCACCACACAGTTCTCCACTCCACCACCACACAGTTCTCCACTCCACCACCACACAGTTCTCCACTCCACCACCACACAGTTCTCCACTCCACCACCACACAGTTCTCAACTCCACCACCACACAGTTCTCCACTCCACCACCACACAGTTCTCCACTCCACCACCACACAGTTCTCCACTCCACCACCACACAGTTCTCCACTCCACCACCACACAGTTCTCCACTCCACCACCACACAGTTCTCAACTCCACCACCACACAGTTCTCCACTCCACCACCACACAGTTCTCCACTCCACCACCACACAGTTCTCAACTCCACCACCACACAGTTCTCCACTCCACCACCACACAGTTCTCAACTCCACCACCACACAGTTCTCAACTCCACCACCACACAGTTCTCAACTCCACCACCACACAGTTCTCCACTCCACCACCACACAGTTCTCCGCTCCACCACCACACAGTTCTCCGCTCCACCACCACACAGTTCTCCACTCCACCACCACACAGTTCTCCACTCCACCACCACACAGAGTTAGACTGACCACTCTCTCAGAACCTAGAGTATGAACAACACAGAGTTAGACTGACCACTCTCTCAGAACCTAGAGTATGAACAACACAGAGTTAGACTGACCTCTCTCTCAGAACCTAGAGTATGAACAACACAGAGTTAGACTGACCACTCTCTCAGAACATAGAATATGAACAACACAGAGTTAGACTGACCACTCTCTCAGAACCTAGATTATGAACAACACAGAGTTAGACTGACCTCTCTCAGATCCTAGATTATGAACAACACAGAGTTAGACTGACCTCTCTCTCCAGAACCTAGAGTATGAACAACACAGAGTTAGACTGACCACTCTCTCAGAACCTAGAGTATGAACAACACAGAGTTAGACTGACCTCTCTCTCAGAACATATAATATGAACAACACAGAGTTAGACTGACCACTCTCTCAGAACCTAGATTATGAACAACACAGAGTTAGACTGACCTCTCTCAGATCCTAGATTATGAACAACACAGAGTTAGACTGACCTCTCTCTCAGAACCTAGAGTATGAACAACACAGAGTTAGACTGATCTCTCTCTCAGAACCTAGAGTATGAACAACACAGAGTTAGACTGATCTCTCTCTCAGAACCTAGAGTATAAACAACACAGAGTTAGACTGACCTCTCTCAGATCCTAGATTATGAACAACACAGAGTTAGACTGACCTCTCTCTCAGAACCTAGAGTATGAACAACACAGAGTTAGACTGATCACTCTCTCAGACCCTAGAGTATGGTATCTGTCTGTACACAGGTCAATGATACCTCTACTGGTCTCTGTCTGTACACAGGTCAATGATACCACTTCTGGTCTCTGTCTGTACACAGGTCAATGATACCACTTCTGGTCTCTGTCTGTACACAGGTCAATGATACCTCTACTGGTCTCTGTCTGTACACAGTTCAATGATACCTCTGCTGGTCTCTGTCTGTACACAGGTCAATGATACCTCTACTGGCATCTGTCTGTACACAGGTCAATGATACCTCTACTGGTCTCTGTCTGTACACAGGTCAATGATACCACTACTGGTATATGTCTGTACACAGGTCAATGATACCTCTACTGGTCTCTGTCTGTACACAGGTCAATGATACCACTACTGGTCTCTGTCTGTACACAGGTCAATGATACCACTACTGGTATATCTCTGTACACAGGTCAATGATACCTCTACTGGTATCTGTCTGGTCTCTGTCTTGTTCCAGACCAGTGGTGTTGTAACAGGCCTCTAAATGTTTTCTCTCTTCATTAGAGCGGGCTGAAAGAAAGAAAAGAGAAGTTCCTGTGATGTGTTCCAAATGACACTATATTCCTTATATGGTGAGCTGCTTTTGACCAAAACCTTAAGTGCCCCGGTCAAAAGTAGTGTACTTTAAAGAGGATAGGATGATATTTGGGACACGGAGGTTGTGGTATTTTCATAATTTTTTTGTGTCAACAGTTTTGAAAAACTGCTGGTCCCACAAGCTGTGTAATGTCTGTAAGTCTGAATTGTGATCCTTGCTTTGTGAGAACAGAACTATAGTGCGATAATAAAATACATATCGCTCCTAACGGCCAGGGTTAAAGTAATGCACTATACATGGAATAGGCTCCCAAATGACACCCTAGATTCCCAAATGGCACCCTATCCCCTATATTAGTGCACTACGTTTGACCAGTGCACTAATGGAGTGTCATTTGGGACACAGCCTCACTCACAGAAAGCCAGTCTCAGGGAGATGTTGAGAGTGACTTGTAGAACACACAGCACTCCTAAACACACAGCAGCCATCCTGTAGAGCCTTAGTCTTCCATCTGCAGAGAAACACACACAGACACACACACCATCATCCTACATCACTAATGATTATGATTAGAATTCTGAAAGCCAAACATTTCCATTGGTTTTCCCCCATTGAGGGTTGGCAGTAACAGTCTGCTCAAGCTTGTGGTCATCTCACATCAGATAAACAGGAAGCTACTGTATGAAGAAATTTCCAAAATTACACAATTTAGCCGAAGCATGATATAAAGGGTCTATCTGCGATTGCTATATCACATTTTATTTTTGTGCCTCATGAGATTAGTTTAACTTTCTAACCCCATCATGACCCAAAATATAAACTTGTTCTACCATGGAACTGTAAACAAACACTGTGTAGCCTCAGATTGTTGAAACTATCATTTAGATCTCGTGGAGGATCAGTCCTTGCATGCATAGTTCTGTCTATGCATACATTTAAGAGTGGTTTCATTTTTCCAGCCCCAGCAGGGTGTTTACTGTGTTGTTTAAAAAGGTTATTTTCAATTAATCACATTTAAATAGTTCAAAATAGTTCAATCTTTTTTTCCTATTATGTGGTATTAGTGTGTGTGTGTGTGTGTGTGTGTATGTGTGTGTGTGTGGTGTGTGTGTGTGCGTGTGTGTGTGCGTGAGTGCGTGCGTGCGTTCGGTTTGTGCGTTCGTACCTGCCTGCATCTGAGTGTGTGTGTGTGTGTGTGTGTGTGTGTGTGTGTGTGTGTGTGTGCGTGCGCGCATGCGTACCCGCCTGCCTGCCTGCCTGCCTCTGAGTGTGTGAGAGAGAGACAGATAGATATTTCTTAGTTCTTACCTGAGAGATGGGTCTCAGTCTTCACACTCCTCGTTGCTCTGTTCCGGTTTTCTTCTGTAACTTTCTTTAATTCAATCACCTGTTTGTTGATGTAGTCGGCCATCTTAACTACCCGTACCGAATATCAATGATTACCCCAAAAAATATATTAATCAACTAATTCATTCTGACCTCTTATTGTAATATCTATGATTTTATTTACTTTTACTTGTAGTATTAACTTAGTGTATGATTACCTTTCTAACTGATTCCTAATGGTAATATCTACTGTATGATTACCTTTCTAACTGACTCCTAATGGTAATATCTACTGTATGATTACCTTTCTAACTGACTCCTAATGGTAATATCTACTGTATGATTACCTTTCTAACTGACTCCTAATGGTAATATCTACTGTATGATTACCTTTCTAACTGATTCCTAATGGTAATATCTACTGTATGATTACCTTTCTAACTGACTCCTAATGGTAATATCTACTGTATGATTACCTTTCTAACTGACTCCTAATGGTAATATCTACTGTATGATTACCTTTCTAACTGACTCCTAATGGTAATATCTACTGTATGATTACCTTTCTAACTGATTCCTAATGGTAATATCTACTGTATGATTACCTTTCTAACTGACTCCTAATGGTAATATCTACTGTATGATTACCTTTCTAACTGACTCCTAATGGTAATATCTACTGTATGATTACCTTTCTAACTGACTCCTAATGGTAATATCTACTGTATGATTACCTTTCTAACTGACTCCTAATGGTAATATCTACTGTATGATTACCTTTCTAACTGACTCCTAATGGTAATATCTACTGTATGATTACCTTTCTAACTGACTCCTAATGGTAATATCTACTGTATGATTACCTTTAACTGACTCCTAATGGTAATATCAACTGTATGATTACCTTTCTAACTGACTCCTAATGGTAATATCTACTGTATGATTACCTTTCTAACTGACTCCTAATGGTAATATCTACTGTATGATTACCTTTCTAACTGACTCCTAATGGTAATATCTACTGTATGATTACCTTTCTAACTGATTCCTAATGGTAATATCTACTGTATGATTACCTTTCTAACTGACTCCTAATGGTAATATCTACTGTATGATTACCTTTCTAACTGACTCCTAATGGTAATATCTACTGTATGATTACCTTTCTAACTGACTCCTAATGGTAATATCTACTGTATGATTACCTTTCTAACTGACTCCTAATGGTAATATCTACTGTATGATTACCTTTCTAACTGACTCCTAATGGTAATATCTTGGATTGCGTCACTTCCTGTTGAATCTGCAGACGTGTTGCTGTGCGTTTTGTTGCTGTGCGTTTTGCTGCCAACTTTACTTTGCTAGCTGACAACTTTACGTTTTTTTGTTTTGTTTTTGTTTTTAATTACCGTTTATATTTTTAGTTTTTTTCCATCGCAACTTTTTTCCCTCATTCAACTTTTTCACTCCGGACGCTTTATCTGGACATGGTTCGTCAACACCTTCAACAGCCGAAGCTAAGTAGTAACATAAACATGATGTCTTCTAATTGCAGTCGCTGTACTCATAATATACAGGAGAACGATCGCCTTACGGCGAGAATAGCTGTGCTACAAGCCCAGCTTCAGACGCAATCGTTAGGCAAGGGTAATTTCAGTGTAGGAAAGGAAGAAACAGCGTCTGTGCCACCAGTAAGTACAGATAGTAGTATAAATCCCCCCGCACAGTCCCCGCAGCCGGACAACTTTCTCATGGCTTCTGGAGGGAAACGCTGTAGGAATGCTCAACCGGTGTCGCTTATTCAGCCGACAGAAACTTTCAACCGGTTCTCCCCATTATGTAGCGAGTCGGAGTCTGAGTCTGAGTCTTCTCTTGTCTCTACTCCTCCCGTTACGGGGTCTGAGACGCCGAAGGCTCCCACCATTAGCTCTGACAAATTGAAAACCCTAGTCATTGGCGATTCCATTACCCGCAGTATTAGACTTAAAGCGAATCACCTAGCGATCATACACTGTTTACCAGGGGGCAGGGCTACCGACGTTAAGGCTAATCTAAAGATGGTGCTGGCTAAAGCTAAATCTGGCGAGTGTAGAGAGTATAGAGATATTGTTATCCACGTCGGCACCAACGATGTTAGGATGAAACAGTCAGAGGTCACCAAGTGCAACATAGCTTCAGCGTGTAAATCAGCTAGAAAGATGTGTCGGCATCGAGTAATTGTCTCTGGCCCCCTCCCAGTTAGGGGGAGTGACGAGCTCTACAGCAGAGTCTCAGCACTCAATCGCTGGTTGAAAACTGTTTTCTGCCCCTCCCAAAAGATAGAATTTGTAGATAATTGGCCCTCTTTCTGGGACTCACCCACAAACAGGACCAAGCCTGACCTGCTGAGGAGTGACGGACTCCATCCTAGCTGGAGGGGTGCTCTCATCTTATCTACCAACATAGACAGGGCTCTAACTCCTCTAGCCCCACAATGAAATAGGGTGCAGGCCAGGCAGCAGGCTGTTAGCCAACCTGCCAGCTTAGTGGAGTCTGCCAATAGCACAGTCAGTGTAGTCAGCTCAGCCATACCCATTGAGACTGTGTCTGTGCCTCGACCTAGGTTGGGCAAAACTAAACATGGCGGTGTTCGCCTTAGCAATCTTATTAGGATAAAGACCTCCTCCATTCCTGCCATCATTGAAAGAGATCGTGATACCTCACATCTCAAAATAGGGTTACTTAATGTTAGATCCCTCACTTCAAAGGCAGTCATAGTCAATGAACTAATCACTGATCATAATCTTGATGTGATTGGCCTGACTGAAACATGGCTTAAGCCTGATGAATTTACTGTGTTAAATGAGGCCTCACCTCCTGGTTACACTAGTGACCATATCCCCCGTGCATCCCGCAAAGGCGGAGGTGTTGCTAACATGTACGATAGCAAATTTCAATTTACAAAAAAAAAATGGCGTTTTCGTCTTTTGAGCTTCTAGTCATGAAATCTATGCAGCCTACTCAATCACTTTTTATAGCTACTGTTTACAGGCCTCCTGGGCCATATACAGCGTTCCTCTCTGAGTTTCCTGAATTCCTATCAGACCTTGTAGTCATAGCAGATCATATTCTAATTTTTGGTGATTTTAATATTCACATGGAGAAGTCCACAGACCCACTCCAAAAGTCTTTCGGAGCCATTATCGACTCAGTGGGTTTTGTCCAACATGTCTCTGGACCTACTCACTGCCACAGTCATACTCTGGACCTAGTTTTGTCCCATGGAATAAATGTTGTAGATCTTAATGTTTTTCCACATAATCCTGGACTATCGGACCACCATTTTATTACGTTTGCAATCGCAACAAATAATCTGCTCAGACCCCAACCAAGGAGCATCAAAAGTCGTGCTATAAATTCTCAGACAACACAAAAATTCCTTGATGCCCTTCCAGACTCCTTCTGCCTACCCAAGGACGTCAGAGGACAAAAATCAGTTAACCACCTAACTGAGGAACTCAATTTAACCTTGCGCAATACCCTAGATGCAGTTGCACCCCTAAAAACGAAAAACATTTGTCATAAGAAATTAGCTCCCTGGTATACAGAAAATACCCGAGCTTTGAAGCAAGCTTCCAGGAAATTGGAACGGAAATGGCGCCACACCAAACTGGAAGTCTTCCGACTAGCTTGGAAAGACAGTACCGTGCAGTACCGAAGAGCCCTCACTGCTGCTCGCTCATCCTACTTTTCCAACTTAATCGAGGAAAATAAGAACAATCCAAAATTTCTTTTTGATACTGTTGCGAAACTAACTAAAAAGCAGCATTCCCCAAGAGAGGATGGCTTTCACTTCAGCAGTAATAAATTCATGAACTTCTTTGAGGAAAAGATCATGACCATTAGAAAGCAAATTACGGACTCCTCTTTGAATCTGCGTATTCCTCCAGGGCTTAGCTGTCCTGGATCTGCACAGCTCTGCGAGGGCCTGGGATCGGGAGAGACACTTAAGTGTTTTAGTACTATATCTCTTGACACAATGATGAAAATATTCATGGCCTCTAAACCTTCAAGCTGCATACTGGATCCTATTCCTACTAAACTGCTGAAGGAGCTGCTTCCTGTGCTTGGCCCTCCTATGTTGAACATAATAAACAGCTCTCTATCCACCGGATGTGTACCAAACTCACTAAAAGTGGCAGTGATAAAGCCTCTCTTGAAAAAGCCAAACCTTGACCCGGAAAATATAAAAAACTATCGGCCTATATCGAATCTTCCATTCCTCTCAAAGATTTTAGAAAAAGCTGTTGCGCAGCAACTCACTGCCTTTCTGAAGACAAATAATGTATACGAAATGCTTCAGTCTGGTTTTAGACCCCATCATAGCACTGAGACTGCACTTGTGAAGGTGGTAAATGACCTTTTAATGGCGTCAGACCGAGGCTCTGCATCTGTCCTCGTGCTACTAGACCTTAGTGCTGCCTTTGACACCATCGATCACCACATTCTTTTGGAGAGACTGGAAACCCAAATTGGTCTACACGGACAAGTTCTGGCCTGGTTTAGATCTTACCTGTCGGAAAGATATCAGTTTGTCTCTGTGAATGGTCTGTCCTCTGACAAATCAACTGTACATTTCGGTGTTCCTCAAGGTTCCGTTTTAGGACCACTATTGTTTTCACTATATATTTTACCTCTTGGGGATGTTATTCGAAAACATAATGTTAACTTTCACTGCTATGCGGATGACACACAGCTGTACATTTCAATGAAACATGGTGAAGCCCCAAAATTGCCCTCGCTAGAAGCCTGTGTTTCAGACATAAGGAAGTGGATGGCTGAAAACTTTCTACTTTTAAACTCGGACAAAACAGAGATGCTTGTTCTAGGTCCCAAGAAACAAAGAGATCTTCTGTTAAATCTGACAATTCATCTTGATGGTTGTAAAGTCGTCTCAAATAAAACTGTGAAGGACCTCGGCGTTACTCTTGACCCTGATCTCTCTTTTGACGAACATATCAAGACTGTTTCAAGGACAGCTTTTTTCCATCTACGTAACATTGCTAAAATCAGAAATTTTCTGTCCAAAAATGATGCAGAAAAATTAATCCATGCATTTGTTACTTCTAGGTTAGACTACTGCAATGCTCTACTTTCCGGCTACCCGGATAAAGCACTAAATAAACTTCAGTTAGTGCTAAATACGGCTGCTAGAATCCTGACTAGAACCAAGAAATTTGATCATATTACTCCAGTGCTAGCTTCCCTACACTGGCTTCCTGTTAAGGCAAGGGCTGATTTCAAGGTTTTACTGTTAACCTATAAAGCGTTACATGGGCTTGCTCCTACCTATCTTTCCGAGTTGGTCCTGCCGTACATACCAATACGTACGCTACGGTCACAAGACGCAGGCCTCCTAATTGTCCCTAGAATTTCTAAGCAAACAGCGGGAGGCAGGGCTTTCTCCTATAGATCTCCATTTTTATGGAACAGTCTGCCTACCCATGTGAGAGACGCAGACTCGGTCTCAACCTTTAAGTCTTTACTGAAGACTTATCTCTTCAGTAGGTCATATGATTGAGTGTAGCCTGGCCCAGGAGTGTGAAGGTGAACGGAAAGGCTCTGGAGCAACGAACCGCCCTTGCTGTCTCTGCCAGGCCGGTTCCCCTCTCTCCACTGGGATTCTCTGCTTCTAACCCTGTTACAGGGGCTGAGTCACTGGCTTGCTGGTGCTCTTTCATGCCGTCCCTAGGAGGGGTGCGTCACTTGAGTGGGTTGAGTTACTGACGTGATCTTCCTGTCTGGGTTGGCGCCCCCCCTTGGTTTGTGCTGTGGTGGAGACCTTTGTGGGCTATACTCGGCCTTGTCTCAGGATTGTAAGTTGGTGGTTGAGGATTACCCTCTAGTGGTGCGGGGGCTGTGCTTTGGCAAAGTGGGTGGGGTTATATCCTTCCTATTTGGCCCTGTCCGGGGGTTTCTTCGGATGGGGCCACAGTGTCTCCTGACCGCTCCTGTCTCAGCCTCCAGTATTTATGCTGCAGTAGTTTGTGTCGGGGGGCTAGGGTCAGTTGGTTACCTGGAGTACTTCTCCTGTCTTATCCAGTGTCCTGTGTGAATTTTAAGTATGCTCTCTCTAATTCTCTCGTTCTCTCTTTCTCTCTGAGAACCTGAGCCCTAGGACCATACGTCAGGACTACCGGGCATGATGACACCTTGCTGTCCCCAGTCCGCCTGGCCTTGCTGCTATTCCAGTTTCAACTGTTCTGCCTGTGGTTACGGAACCCCTACCTGTCCCAGACCTGCTGTTTTCAACTCTTAATGATCGGCTATGAAAAGCCAACTGAGATTTATTCCTGATTATTATTTGACCATGCTTGTCATTTATGAACATTTTGAAAATCTTGGCTCTCTCTAATTTTCTCCTTCTCTCTTTCTTTCTCTCGGAGGACCTGAGCCCTAGGACCATACGTCGGGACTACCGGCCGTGGTGACTCCTTGCTGTCCCCAGTCCGCCTGGCCTTGCTGCTATTCCAGTTTCAACTGTTCTGCCTGCGGTTATGGAACCCCTACCTGTCCCAGACCTGCTGTTTTCAACTCTTAATGATCGGCTATGAAAAGCCAACTGAGATTTATTCCTGATTATTATTTGACCATGCTTGTCATTTATGGAAATTTTGAAAATCTTGGCTCTCTCTAATTTTCTCCTTCTCTCTTTCTTTCTCTCGGAGGACCTGGGCCCTAGGACCATGCGTCGGGACTGCCGCCCGTGGTGACTCCTTGCTGTCCCCAGTCCGCCTGGCCTTGCTGCTATTCCAGTTTCAGCTGTTCTGCCTGCGGTTATGGAACCGCTACCTGTCCCAGACCTGTTGTTTTTCAACTCTTGATGATCGGCTATGAAAAGCCAACTGAAAATTATTCATGATTATTATTTGACCATGCTTGTCACTTATGAACATTTTTGAACATCTTGGCATAGTTCTGTTATAATCTCCACCCGGCACAGCCAGAAGAGGACTGGCCACCCCTCATAGCCTGGTTCCTCTCTAGGTTTCTTCCTAGGTTTTGGCCTTTCTAGGGAGTTTTTCCTAGCCACCGTGCTTCTACACCTGCATTACTAGCTGTTTGGGGTTTTAGGCTGGGTGTCTGTACAGCACTTCGAGATATTAGCTGATGTACGAAGGGCTATATAAAATAAAATTGATTGATTGATTGATATCTACTGTATGATTACCTTTCTAACTGACTCCTAATGGTAATATCTACTGTATGATTACCTTTCTAACTGACTCCTAATGGTAATATCTACTGTATGATTACCTTTCTAACTGACTCCTAATGGTAATATCTACTGTATGATTACCTTTCTAACTGACTCCTAATGGTAATATCTACTGTATGATTACCTTTCTAACTGACTCCTAATGGTAATATCTACTGTATGATTACCTTTCTAACTGACTCCTAATGGTAATATCTACTGTATGATTACCTTTCTAACTGACTCCTAATGGTAATATCTACTGTATGATTACCTTTCTAACTGACTCCTAATGGTAATATCTACTGTATGACTACCTTTCTAACTGACTCCTAATGGTAATATCTACTGTATGATTACCTTTCTAACTGACGCCTAATGGTAATATCTACAGTATGATTACCTTTCTAACTGACGCCTAATGGTAATATCTACAGTATGATTACCTTTCTAACTGACTCCTAATGGTAATATCTACTGTATGATTACCTTTCTAACTGACTCCTAATGGTAATATCTACTGTATGATTACCTTTCTAACTGACTCCTAATGGTAATATCTACTGTATGATTACCTTTCTAACTGACTCCTAATGGTAATATCTACTGTATGATTACCTTTCTAACTGACTCCTAATGGTAATATCTACTGTATGATTACCTTTCTAACTGACTCCTAATGGTAATATCTACTGTATGATTACCTTTCTAACTGACTCCTAATGGTAATATCTACTGTATGATTACCTTTCTAACTGACTCCTAATGGTAATATCTACTGTATGATTACCTTTCTAACTGACTCCTAATGTTAATATCTACTGTATGATTACCTTTCTAACTGTCTCCTAATGGTAATATCTACTGTATGATTACCTTTCTAACTGACTCCTAATGGTAATATCTACTGTATGATTACCTTTCTAACTGACTCCTAATGATAATATCTACTGTACGATTACCTTTCTAACTGACTCCTAATGGTAATATCTACTGTATGATTACCTTTCTAACTGACTATAATGATAATATCTACTGTATGATTACCTTTCTAACTGACTACTAACGGTAATATCTACTTTATGATTACCTTTCTAACTGACTCCTAATGGTAATATCTACTGTATGATTACCTTTCTAACTGACTCCTAGTGGTAATATCTACTGTATGATTACCTTTCTAACTGACTCCTAATGGTAATATCTACTGTATGATTACCTTTCTAACTGACTCCTAATGGTAATATCTACTGTATGATTACCTTTCTAACTGACTCCTAATGGTAATATCTACTGTATGATTACCTTTCTAACTGACTCCTAATGGTAATATCTACTGTATGATTACCTTTCTAACTGACTCCTAATGGTAATATCTACTGTATGATTACCTTTCTAACTGACTCCTAATGGTAATATCTACTGTATCATTACCTTTCTAACTGACTCCTAATGGTAATATCTACTGTATGATTACCTTTCTAACTGACTCCTAATGGTAATATCTACTGTATGATTACCTTTCTAACTGACTCCTAATGGTAATATCTACTGTATGATTACCTTTCTAACTGACTCCTAATGATAATATCTACTGTACGATTACCTTTCTAACTGACTCCTAATGGTAATATCTACTGTATGATTACCTTTCTAACTGACTATAATGATAATATCTACTGTATGATTACCTTTCTAACTGACTCCTAATGGTAATATCTACTGTATGATTACCTTTCTAACTGACTCCTAATGGTAATATCTACTGTATGATTACCTTTCTAACTGACTATAATGATAATATCTACTGTATGATTCTAACTTCACTGACTAGTAGTTTAGTAGTTGCTCAGATGTGCATCTCCACCAGGTTCCTCTCTGATCTTTGTCTGTTGTCCACTAACATTGATATATACAATATATATACAAGTATCCAATCACCTTCACTCAGGAAGTTGAACATGACAGGATATTCTAAACACAGTGAAATAACATGATAGGTGCTTGACAACAAGTGTCTGAGGAGCGCAGTCTTTCATCCTATCACTTTGACTGTTCTGTTTGTGGCTTCTCCAGCCTTCAAATGGAGTTCACATTACGTATCTTACTTTCTCTATGCCAGCGATGGACATATAGGGGCTCTTTAATTGTATCTAAGCTGTCTGTGTGTGACATCAGTGTGAAGAGTTATTTAGAGGTGTGTGTGGGACATCTGTCTGCATCTTTATCAGAAAAGGGGAATTTCACACGTGTGTCTGTGTGTGTGTGTGTGTGTGTGTGTGTCTGTGTGTGTGTGTGTGTGTGTGTCTGTGTGTGTCTCTGTGTGTGTCTGTGTGTGTGTGTGTGTGTGTGTGTGTCCGTGTGTGTGTCTGTCTGTGTCTGTGTGTGTGTCTGCCTGCGTGCAGCGTGTATCTTCTCAGTACTGTTCTGCCTTCTGTCTGTGTCCAAATGCAAGTCACATTGTTTTAACAATCCAATCACATTCAATCAGGAAGCTGGTAAATTGCTAGGTTCCTTTCTTACTGAGCCTTTCTTTTCTGAGCCTCATCTTTTACTAAAGAGATTTATACTAATAATTGATGATGAAAAAAGCACAAGCCAATGGCAAATCACATAACATGTGTCTATTTAAAACAATGAATACAATCATTTTACAGATAACAGTATGTCAACACACTATTTAACTAGAGAGAGATGCGTTAGCACTGTAGCACTACTATATAATGAGATACTGTCCCATGTGGCTCAGTTGGTAGAGCATGTCGCTTGCAACGCCAGGGTTGTGGGTTCATTCCCCACGGGGGGACCAGGATGAATATGTATGAACTTTCCAATTTGTAAGTCGCTCTGGATAAGAGCGTCTGCTAAATGACCTAAATGTAAATGTACTGTATAACTCTTCACAAATCCAATCTTCAGAGGTAAATGAAATGTCAGAATATTTATATACAGGCTCAGAATACCCAATATTAACATCAGCACAGTCCTAGTTACATCTTGGTCCACCACCATTATCAGGTTGTTTTGCCCCCAGTACAGTACCTACAGTGTGTTGGTGTGTCTTAGAGAGAGAATGAAGTTGTGTGCACTGTAGGGTGCTGTATGTGTGCTCGTACTCCCACCAGCCCCCTCTGTTGTCATGGTGTTGTTAAACCACTTTCTCACAGATCCAGTGACGATTGTCTAAACATGACTGGTCATTCCATGCCTTTGCAGGAGGCCATGTTTCTGTGTTCAGCTCAACACAGTCCTCCTCCCCGTTTTTTGGGTCATCACGACCATTATCAGGCTGCTGTGAGTGCCAGTAACTACAGGGTAAACAAGACAGAAAATAATTAATGAACATTTTGATTTGTCACATGCGCCGAATACAACAGGTGCAGACTTTACCATGAAATGCTTAGTTACGGGTCCTTTCCCAACAATGCAGAGTTAAAGTAATTAAGTAATTAAGAAATTAATAGAAAATGTGTAAAAAAAATATGAAAAAATTGTAACACAAAAATAAAAAGTAAGGAGTCTATATACGAGTACCAATGCCGAGTCAATGTGCAGGGGTACGAGGTATGTAGTTGAGGTAATTGAGTTAATATGGAAAATATTCACACAGCTTGACTTTTTCAAATGTAGTTATGTTACAAAGTGGGATTAATATTGACTTAAATAGTATTTTTTTTACAATAAATTACATAAAATACTAACATTTCTTCGAACATCTGCGTAAGTATTCAACCATTGCCCTTTGTCTTTTGGGTCATTTTATAAAGAGCTTTCCACACCTGGATTGTGCAACATTTGTCCATTATTCTTAGAAAAAATTATTCAAGCTCTGTCAAATTTCATTGCTGATCTTTGCTAGACAACCATTTTTAGGTCTTGCCATACATTTTCAAGCAGATTTAAATCAAAACTTTCAAAACTCGGAACATTCACTGCCTTCCTGGTTAGGAACTCCAGTGTCGGTTTGGCATTGTGTTTTAGGTTATTGTCTTGCTGAAAGGTGATTCCATTTGCCAATGTCTGGTGGAAAACAGGTTTTCCTCTAGGATTTTGCCTGTGCTTAGCTCCATTCCATCCTTACATCCTTAAGAGTCCATTGACACACCTGTGCGTCAATCTAAGTAATGTAATAAAAACATCTCCAACACAATCAGTCAATTTAAGCTGAGATATCCGCTTTTTTAGCATGGGAAGGTGGCCGAGCTGCAGTGGTGTTTGCCAGACCATGAGACATCCTGAAATGCAGCTGTCTCAATAAAAAACATCTGTACAAACCAATCTCTGGAAAGGCGAGACTCTCACGAACACGATGGTTTTCTCTATTTTACTCTACGACCCTCACAACTGTCATGGGACTCATCTGAAGTCGTTAACCCTGATGTCCCAACTTCTGTCTGTTGCGTTCAAACCATTTGAGCATTTTTTTGCTCTAGTGCCTTGTTGCAAATAGAATTCCTCAGTTTTCTCCTTTCACAGCCATTCAACTCTGTAAATGTTTTAAAGTCACCATTGGCCTCGTGTTAAAATCCCTGAGCGGTTTCCTTCCTCTCCAGTAACTGAGTTAGGAAAGATGCTTGTATCTTTGTAGTGACTCGGTGTAATGGTACACCATCCAAAGTGTAATTGTTATCTTCACCATGCTCAAAGGGATATTCAATGACGGCATTTAATACATTATAAATTCAGGCTGTAACACAACAAAATGTGGAAAAAGTCAAGGGGTGTGAATACTTTCTGATGTA
Source organism: Salvelinus alpinus (assembly GCF_045679555.1). NCBI lineage: Eukaryota > Metazoa > Chordata > Actinopteri > Salmoniformes > Salmonidae > Salvelinus > Salvelinus alpinus. Next base: position 76,051,381 of record NC_092091.1, on the reverse strand, counting down.
GGTAGGGGTAAAAGTGAGTAGGCAATCGGGATAGATAATTAACAGAATAGCAGCAGTACATGTGAAGAGTGTTTACCAACTGGGGACATTTTGTTAGTCCCCACGAGGTCAAATGCTATTAGTAAGGGGTTTAGGGTTAAGGTTAGAATTAGAGTTAGGGTTAGAATTAAATGAAGAGTTAGGAGCTGGGGTTAGGGTTTGGTTTAGGGTAAGAGCAGGGGTTAGGGAAAACAGGATTTAGAATGGGACTGAATTGTGTGTCCCCACAAGGTTAGCTGTACAAGACCACACACACACACTTGTGTGTGTTGGCATCAATATGCGTGTAAGTGTTTTGTGTGTGTGTGTTGGAGTATCAGTGTAGTATATGTGAGTGTGTGGGTAGAGTCTAGTGAGCGTGTGGGTAGAGTCTAGTGAGCGTGTGGGTAGAGTCTAGTGAGCGTGTGGGTAGAGTCTAGTGAGCGTGTGGGTAGAGTCTAGTGAGCGTGTGGGTAGAGTGTAGTGAGCGTGTGGGTAGAGTGTAGTGAGCGTGTGGGTAGAGTGTAGTGAGTGTGTGGGTAGAGTCTAGTGAGTGTGTGGGTAGAGTCTAGTGAGTGTGTGGGTAGAGTCTAGTGAGTGTGTGGGTAGAGTCTAGTGAGTGTGTGGGTAGAGTCTAGTGAGTGTGTGGGTAGAGTCTAGTGAGTGTGTGGGTAGAGTCTAGTGAGTGTGTTGGTAGAGTCTAGTGAGTGTGTTGGTAGAGTCTACTGAGTGTGTGGGTAGAGTCTAGTGAGTGTGTGGGTAGAGTCTAGTGAGCGTGCGGGTAGAGTCTAGTGAGCGTGCGGGTAGAGTCTAGTGAGCGTGCGGGTAGAGTCGAGTGAGCGTGCGGGTAGAGTCGAGTGAGCGTGCGGGTAGAGTCTAGTGAGCGTGCGGGTAGAGTCGAGTGAGCGTGCGGGTAGAGTCGAGTGAGCGTGCGGGTAGAGTCGAGTGAGCGTGCGGGTAGAGTCGAGTGAGCGTGCGGGTAGAGACTAGTGAGCGTGCGGGTAGTGTCCAGTGAGCGTGCGGGTAGAGTCGAGTGAGCGTGCGGGTAGAGTCGAGTGAGCGTGCGGGTAGAGTCGAGTGAGCGTGCGGGTAGAGTCTAGTGAGCGTGCGGGTAGAGTCTAGTGAGCGTGCGGGTAGAGTCTAGTGAGCGTGCGGGTAGAGTCTAGTGAGCGTGCGGGTAGAGTGTAGTGAGTGTGTCGGTAGAGTGTAGTGAGTGTGTGGGTAGAGTCTAGTGAGTGTGTGGGTAGAGTCTAGTGAGTGTGTGGGTAGAGTGTAGTGAGTGTGTGGGTAGAGTGTAGTGAGTGTGTGGGTAGAGTCTAGTGAGTGTGCGGGTAGAGTCGAGTGAGCGTGCGGGTAGAGTCGAGTGAGCGTGCGGGTAGAGTCGAGTGAGCGTGCGGGTAGAGTCGAGTGAGCGTGCGGGTAGAGTCGAGTGAGCGTTCGGGTAGAGTCGAGTGAGCGTGCGGGTAGAGTCGAGTGAGCGTGCCGGTAGAGTCGAGTGAGCGTGCCGGTAGAGTCGAGTGAGCGTGCGGGTAGAGTCTAGTGAGCGTGCGGGTAGAGTCCAGTGAGCGTGCGGGTAGAGTCGAGTGAGCGTGCGGGTAGAGTCGAGTGAGCGTGCGGGTAGAGTCGAGTGAGCGTGCGGGTAGAGTCGAGTGAGCGTGCGGGTAGAGTCTAGTGAGCGTGCGGGTAGAGTCTAGTGAGCGTGCGGGTAGAGTCTAGTGAGCGTGCGGGTAGAGTGTAGTGAGCGTGTCGGTAGAGTCTAGTGAGTGTGTGGGTAGAGTGTAGTGAGTGTGTGGGTAGAGTCTAGTGAGTGTGTGGGTAGAGTGTAGTGAGTGTGTGGGTAGAGTGTAGTGAGTGTGTGGGTAGAGTCTAGTGAGTGTGTGGGTAGAGTCTAGTGAGTGTGTGGGTAGAGTGTAGTGAGTGTGTGGGTAGAGTGTAGTGAGTGTGTGGGTAGAGTGTAGTGAGTGTGTGGGTAGAGTGTAGTGAGTGTGTGGGTAGAGTCTAGTGAGTGTGTGGGTAGAGGCTAGTGAGTGTGTGGGTAGAGTCTAGTGAGTGTGTGGGTAGAGTCTTGTGAGCGTGTCGGTAGAGTGTAGTGAGCGTGTGGGTAGAGTCTAGTGAGTGTGTGGGTAGAGTGTAGTGAGTGTGTGGGTAGAGTCTAGTGAGTGTGTGGGTAGAGTGTAGTGAGTGTGTGGGTAGAGTCTAGTGAGTGTGTGGGTAGAGTCTAGTGAGTGTGTGGGTAGAGTGTAGTGAGTGTGTGGGTAGAGTGTAGTGAGTGTGTGGGTAGAGTCTAGTGAGTGTGTGGGTAGAGTCTAGTGAGTGTGTGGGTAGAGTCTAGTGAGTGTGTGGGTAGAGTCTAGTGAGTGTGTGGGTAGAGTCTAGTGAGTGTGTGGGTAGAGTCTAGTGAGTGTGTGGGTAGAGTCTAGTGAGTGTGTGGGTAGAGTCTAGTGAGTGTGTGGGTAGAGTCTAGTGAGTGTGTGGGTAGAGTCTAGTGAGTGTGTGGGTAGAGTCTAGTGAGTGTGTGGGTAGAGTCTAGTGAGTGTGTGGGTAGAGTCTAGTGAGTGTGTGGGTAGAGTCTAGTGAGTGTGTGGGTAGAGTCTAGTGAGTGTGTGGGTAGAGTCTAGTGAGTGTGTGGGTAGAGTCTAGTGAGTGTGTGGGTAGAGTCTAGTGAGTGTGTGGGTAGAGTCTAGTGAGTGTGTGGGTAGAGTCTAGTGAGTGTGTGGGTAGAGTCTAGTGAGTGTGTGGGTAGAGTCTAGTGAGTGTGTGGGTAGAGTCTAGTGAGTGTGTGGGTAGAGTCGAGTGAGTGTGTGGGTAGAGTTTAGTGAGTGTGTGGGTAGAGTCTAGTGAGTGTGTGGGTAGAGTCTTGTGAGTGTGTGGGTAGAGAGCATGAGAGCCAGTGTAAATAAAATAAAACAAATAAAAAAGGGGTCAAAGTAAATAATCAGACGCTGGTAGAAAACATCATCCTAAATTATAGACATGTTTTTTCAGCTTTAAAAATGAGCACAACCTCATCTAGGTTTGACCAACAAAGTTAACTTTAGTTGTATTGCATTTTCATATTTAATAGTACTTAGTTTCTAAGATATATATATTAGTGTTCGTGGAATGACATCTATGAGTGAAAACAAACTTTTCATGATCATGATTTGAAGCAATATGTCATTTGTTAAAAAGTCTGTATCACACCTTATGGTCAGTGGGGTGCCGTCCACCCATCTCCAGGTCCCCTCAGAAACAGAGTCAGTCAGACCAATCCAGGCTCCCTTATTGAGGCCAATGAGAAACTGCTGTTGGTGAGAAAGATACTGATATTGTCAACTACTATAGACTACATGTGTTAAATACTGGAAGATACATTACAGACAAAGAGAGTTTGATTCTCTCTCTCTCCCACTCTCTCACACACAGACCCTCACCTGTTCCATATCACTGTTTATGATCACCAGGTCTGCTCCTCTCTCCAGACAGTCCTCTCTGCTCTCCTCCCAGGTTTTAGTCTCAGTAGACAGGAAGTACCAACTGGAGTTAAACTGCTGCCAGCCTTCAGGACAGGTTTGTTCTACATGACAAAAACATGAATTTCCATCTTGTTATTCTGCACCTATTATTGAAGAATACAAACACAAGTTTACTGCATAGTAGATATGTGATGTTATGATCATTTATCAGGTAAACTCACTCAGATTAGAGAACTTTGTCATGAGATAATCTCTCTCCTTCTGTAGCTGGTCTCTCTCTTCAGTCAGGGTGTTGCAACTGGTCTGTAGCTGGTCTCTCTCTTCAGTCTCATTGCCTCTGTTATCTGGAAAGGATTGATACATATAGCTCCTGGTTAATCCACTCACAAAACAGTAATTCAATAATATCTAAATGCATATTCCCATGATAATGACTGAGATGATTGTAATGCAGTAAAATGTGATGAATTAACATTCAAGATTGACATGGATGTTTACAGTCTATTTTGAAATGAGCTGTTCCTGACTTGGTGTAGGACATAGAACATTTTCTTGAGACAATGTGGATATAGTCAGACGTTGTAATCTGAGGATGCATTTTATGTATATTCTATAAAGAGATTCAAAAGGTGTCATCTGTCGGTACAAACTCTGATTCAGACATGATGACAAATATCACTACACCACTGGTTACAGTGCCTATCAAAAGACATGATTGACATCGGGAAAAGAGGATAGACTATCAGCTGATCATCGATGTTGATGATTGATGTAAATCTGCTAGTTAACTAGATCAATAATGTTTTCACTGATTGTGATTTCATCGTCAATGGTCTTATCAAAGGTTTCATAAAGCCTTCATAATGCATTCATAAGCGCTACATGAATGTGTTATTAAGCATATATAAGTGTATGTCATGCTTTATAAAGGGTTCATAAACGTGTCATAACTGTAAAGTCCATGGAGAACAAGAGTACCTCCTCCCAGAGGCTAGGCGACACGGTCACCACCGAAAAATCCATGATAATCGAACATTTCAATAAGCATTTCTCTAAGGCTGGCCATGCTTTCCTCCTGGCTACCCCAACCCCGGCCAACAGCTCCGCACCACTCGCAGCTACTTGCCCGAGCTTCCCCAGCTTCTCCTTCACCCAAAACCAGATCGCAGATGTTCTGAAAGAGCTGCAAAACCTGGACCCGTACAAATCAGCTGGGCTAGACAATCTGGACCGTCTCTTTCTAAAATGATCCACCGCCATTGTTGCAACCGCTATTACCAGTCTGTTCAACCTCTCTTTCATTTCGTCTGATTTCCCTAAAGATTGGAAAGCTGCCACGGTCATCCCCCTCTTCAAAGGGGGTGACACTCTAGACCCAAACTGTTACAGACCTATTTTCATACTGCCCTGCCTTTCTAAAGTCTTTGAAATCCAAGTTAATAAACAGATCACTGACCATTTCGAATCCCACCGTACCTTCTTCGCTGTGCTATCCGGTTTCCGAGTTGGTCACGGGTGCACCTCAGCCACGCCTCAGGTACTAAACGATATCATAACCACCATAAAAAACAGTACTGTGCAGCCGTCTTCATCGACCTGGCCAAGACTTTTGACTCTGTTAATCACCGTATTCTTATTGGCAGACTCAATAGCCTTGGTTTCTCAAATGACTGCCTCGTCTGGTTCACCAACTACTTCGCAGATAGAGTTCAGTGTGTAAAATCGGAGGGCCTGTTGTCCAGACCTCTGGCAGTCTCTATGGGGGTACCACAGGATTCAATTCTCGGGCCTACTCTTTTCTCTGTGTATATCAACGATGTCGCTCTTGCTGCGGGTGATTCCCTGATCCACCTCTACGCAGACGACACCATTCTGTATACATCTGGCCCTTCTTTGGACACTGTGTAAACTAACCTCCAAACAAGCTTCAATGCCATACAACACTCCTTCCGTGACCTCCAACTGCTCTTAATTGCTAGCAAAACCAAATGCATGCTTTTCAACTGTTCGCTGGACGCACCCGCCCGCCCGACTAGCATCACAACTATGGACGGCTCTGACCTAGAATGCGTGGACAACTACAAATACCTAGGTGTCTGGCTAGACTGTAAACTCTCCTTCCAGACTCATATCAAACATCTCCAATCCAAAATCAAATCTAGAATCAGCTTTCTATTTCGCAACAAAGTCTCCTTCACTCACGCCGCCAAACTTACCCTAGTAAAATTGACTATCCTACCAATCCTCTACAAAATAGCTTCCAATACTCTACTCAGCAAATTGGATGCAGTCTATCACAGTGCCATCCGTTGTGTTACCAAAGCGCCTTATACCACCCACCACTGCGACCTATGCTCTAGTCGGCTGGCCCTCGCTACATATCCGACGCCAGACCCACTGGCTTCAGGTCATCTACAAGTCTATGCTAGGTAAAGCTCCGCCGTATCTCAGCACACTGGTCATGATAACAACACCCACCCGTAACACGTGCTCTAGCAGGTATTTCTCACTGGTCATCCCCAAAGCCAACACTTCCTTTGGCCGCCTTTCCTTCCAGTTCTCTGCTGCCAGTGACTGGAACGAATTGCAAAATTCGCTGAAGCTGGAGACTTGCATTTCCCTCACTAACTTTAAACATCAGCTATCTGAGCAGCTAACCGATCGCTGCAGCTGTACATAGTCCATCTGTAAATAGCCCACCCAATCTACCTACCTCATCCTCATATTGTTTTTATTTACTTTGCTGCTCTTTTGCACACCAGTATCACTACTTTTACACCATCATCTGCTCATCTGCCCATCATCATCTGCTCATCTATCACTCTGGTGTTAATCTGCTAAATTGTAATTACTTTGCTACTATGGCCTATTTATTGCCATACCTCCTCTGTGTATAGACTTTCTTTATTTTTCTATTGTGTTATTGACTGTACGCTTGTTTATTCCATGTAACTCTGTGTTGTTGTTTCTGTCACACTGCTTTGCTTTATCTTGGTCAGGTCGCAGTTGTAAATGAGAACTTGTTCTCAACTAGCTTTAAATAAAGGTGAAATAAAAATAAATAAAAACATAATCACCCATGTCAAATGTGACATCGCCCACAATGTTGAATATGATATAAACGTATAAAGGGTGACATGCTGTGCTGAAGGATGAAGCAAGCTCTAAAGTTAAGTAATTTTAGTCACATTACACCTAATCTTGTTCCCAGACACTTCCGCCCAAATGCTCGGAAGGTTTGGTAGACCAACGCATCAAAAACTTAGCACATTTTAAGAAGAGAAATTGCGGAAATGTGCTTAGCCATAATCAAATCATATGCTACACATGGTTAGCATATGTTAATGCGAGTGTTGCGAAATTCTTGTGCTTCTAGTTCCGACCATGCAGTAATATCTAACAAGTAATCTAACAATTTCACAACTACCTTATAAACACAAGTGTAAATGAATGAATAAGTACATCAAAATATATGGATGAGCAATGGACAAACGGCATAGGCAAGATGCAGTAGATGGTATAGAGTACAGTATATACATATGAGATGAGTAATGTAGGGTATGTAAACATTATATAAAGTGGCATTGTTAAAAGTGGCTAGTGATACATTTATTACATCCAATTTTTTTTTTTTAAAGAGGCTAGAGATTTGAGTCAGTATGTTGGCAGCAGCCACTCAGTGTTAGTGATGGCTCTTAAACAGTCTGATGGCCTTGATATAGCTGTTTTTCAGTCTCTCTGTCCCAGCTTTGATGCACCTGTACTGACCTCGCCTTCTGGATGACAGCAGGGTGTACAGGCAGTGGCTCGGGTGGTTGTTGTCATTGATGATCTTTTTGGCCTTCCTGTGACATCGGGTGGTGTAGGTAACCTGGAGGGCAGGTAGTTTGCCTCCGCTGATGCGTTGTGCAGACCTCACTACCCTCTGGAGAGCCTTACGGTTATGTGCGGAGCAGTTGCCGTACCAGGCGGTGATACAGCCCGACCAGGATGCTCTCGATTGTGCATCTGTAAAAGTTTGTGAGTGTTTTTGGTGACAAGCCAAATTTCTTCAGCCTCCTGAGGTTGAAGAGGCGCTGCTGTGCCTTCTTCACCACGCTGTCTGTGTGGGTGGACCAATTCAGTTTGTCCGTGATGTGTACACCGTGGAACTTAAAACTTCCACCTTCTCCACTACTGTCCCGTTGATGTGGATAGGGGGCTGCTCCCTCTGCTGTTTCCTGAAGTCCACGATCATCTCCTTTGTTTTGTTGACATTGAGTGTGAGGTTATTTTCCTGACACCACACTCCGAGGGCCCTCACCTCCTCCCTGTCGGCTGTCTCGTCGTTGTTGGTAATCAAGCCTACCACTGTAATGTCGTCTGCAAACTTGATGATAGAGTTGGAGGCGTGCATGGCCACGCAGTCGTGGGTGAACAGGGAGTACAGGAGAGGGCTGAGAATGCACCGTTGTGGGGCCCCAGTGTTGAGGATCAGCGGTGTGGAGATGTTGTTTCCTACCCTCACCACCTGGGGGTGGCCCGTCAGGAAGTCCAGGACCCAGTTGCACAGGGCGGGGTCGAGACCCAGGGTCTCGAGCTTAATGACGAGTTTGGAGGGTACTATGGTGTTAAATGCTGAGCTGTAGTCGATGAACAGCATTCTCACATAGGTATTCCTCTTGTCCAGATGGGTTAGGGCAGTGTGCAGTGTGGTTGCGATTGCGTCGTCTGTGGACCTATTGGGTCGGTTAGCAAATTGGAGTGGGTCTAGGGTGTCAGGTAGGGTGGAGGTGATATGATCCTTGACTAGTCTCTCAAAGCACTTCATGATGACGAAAGTGAGTGCTACGGGGCGATAGTCATTTAGCTCAGTTACCTTATCTTTCTTGGGAACAGGAACAATGGTGGCCCTCTTGAAGCATGTGGGAACAGCAGACTGGGATAAGGATTGATTGAATATTTCCGTAAACACACCAGCCAGCTGGTCTGCGCATGCTCTGAGGATGCGGCTAAGGATGCTATCTGGGCCTGCAGCCTTGCGTTTAAATGTTTTACGTTTAATTCATGTTGGCTGCAGTGAAGGAGAGCCCGCAGGTTTTGGTAGCGGGCCGTGTCGGTGGCACTGTACTGTCCTCAAAGCGAGCAAAGAAGTTGTTTAGTTTGTCTGGGAGCAAGACATTATGGTCCGCGATGGGGCTGGTTTTCTTTTTGTAGTCCGTGATTGACTGTAGACCCTGCCACATACCTCTCGTGTCTGAGCCGTTGAACTGCAACTCTACTTTGTCTCTATACTCACGCTTAGCTTGTTTGATTGCCTTGCGGAGGTAATAGCTACACTATTTGTATTCGGTCCTGTTTCCCTTCACCTTGCCCTGATTAAAAGCAGTGGTTCGCACTTTCAGTTTTGCGTGAATGCTGCCATCAATCCACGGTTTCTGGTTGGGGAATGTTTTAACAGTTGCTGTGGGTACAACATCACCGATGCACTTGCTAATAAACTCGCTCACTGAATCAGCGTATTCATCAATGTTATTGTCCGACGCTATGCGGAACATATCCCAGTCCACGTTGTCGAAGCAATCTTGAAGCGTGGATTTCGACTGGTCGGACCTGCGTTGAACAGACCTGAGCATGGGCGTTTCCTGTTTTGGTTTCTGTCTATAGGCTGGGAGCAACGAAATGGAGTCATGGTCAGATTTTCCGAAAGGAGGGCGGGGGAGGGCTTTGTATGCGTCACGGAAGTTACAGTAACAAAGATCCACGGTTTTGCCAGTCCGTGTCACGCATTCGTAATGCTGATAAAATTTAGGGAGCCTTGTTTTCATATTAGACTTGTTTAAATCCCCAGCTACAATGTAAGGGAACTCCCCCCTCAATTGTACAAAATAACATGGCAACTTATTGGCAGAGAGCGGACCATACACACGATGGAATTGTGTGGGATTTCACATTGCATCCGGCGGTGTTTCATCCAAAGTTGATGGCAAATGCCATATTGTAAATGAGCTGTGTAACACCCCAAAATTCCTATAGTGGGCGAGTGAGTTCCATCTTAATTTTTCATAGGCTTACTGTAACGCAAGTCAAGACCCAAGAGTCAAATTTTGAAATTTTGAAAATTTTGGAAAAAACTTATCACCCCCTTAAAAAAGTGCTTTCTGGACCGTTTTTCGAAATTCTTTCGATTTTTATGTCAATTACACATGTGTAAGAACTGTATGAAAATACTTTTGTCAAATTTTATTAACATAATTTTTTTGACATTTTTATTTGGACTTAAGGAATATGTTTTGTGCATTTGGAATGTGATTTCAATGGAAGTCAAAAGTCAAAGGTCAAAAATGTCAAAAATTTGGAAAAAACGTATCACCCCCTTTAAAAAAGTGCTTTCTGGACCGTTTTTTGAAATTCTTTCGATTTTTATGTCAATTACACATGTATAAGAACTGTATGAAAATACTTTTGTCAAATTTTATTAACAGAATTTTTTTGACATTTTTATTTGGACTTAAGGAATATGTTTTGTGCATTTGGAATGTGATTTCATAGGAAGTCAAAAGTCAAAAGTTAAAAGTCAAAAATGTGGAAAAAACATATATTCCATTTAAAAAAGTGCTTTCTGGACCGTTTTTTGAAATTCTTTCGATTTTTACGTCAATTACACATGTATAAGAACTGTATGAAAATACTTTAGTCACATTTTACTATCATCATTTTTTATAAATGTTTACTTGTACTTATCACCCCCCAAACCTCCATAAATCACTCAGGCCAGCACCCATTGATTTGGGGCCGTAGTATAGTGCTCCCATGGACGTCTGGATGACACCTAAAAGCATTTAAAACCGTTTTGAAAAATGACGCCTGGTAACCCAAAACATGAAACATAGAATATTTTTTGACTTTGTTTGGAAACCTCCATAAATCACTCAGGCCGTACCCCATTGACTCGAGAAGAAAAAACATAAAATATTTTCCAGAAGAAAAAACAGAATATTTTTTGACTTTTTTGGAAAACCTCCATAAATCACTCAGGCCAACACCCATTGATTTTTGTCCGTAGAATAGTGCTCCCAGAGCGGGTATGGAGGTCTGGATGCCCCCTAAACGCAATTTCAACCATCTTGAACATTGGCACCTGGTAACCTAAAAGTTTGGACTTAGAATATTTTTCGAGTTTTTGGGAAAAACTCCATAAATCACTCAGGCCATTGACTCGAGAATAAAAAACAAAAAATATTTTTCTGAAAAAAACCCAGAATATTTTCTGACTTTTTTGGAAAACCTCCATAAATCACTCAGGCCAACACCCATTAATTTTTGTCCGTAGAATAGTGCTCCCAGAGCGGGTATGGAGGTCTGGATGCCCCCTAAACGCAATTTCAACCATCTTGAACATTGGCACCTGGTAACCTAAAAAAAATACCAGGTGCACGAAAAGTTTGGACTTGTGTGTGTGTTTTCTTTGACATCTGTTTAGAGAAATTACTGATTTACAGTTCATGAAGGTTGCCTAATCACATACTTAAAGTTTTGGAAATATCTGACTTTTTTAACCCTTTGAAACAGCACCTATGACCCCATTTTAAGACACTTCCGGTTGGCACAGGAAGCTATAAGTAAATACATATCCTGATTGGGGTATGCTTTTACAGAATCCTGAGTTTTAAGTCTATACGTTAAGAACTGACTGATTTACACAGGGTTGAATGCACTATATATCACAAACTGCTGGTTGGGTATGGCAAAACACTTTTAGGGTGATTTAACTTCTTGGAACTATAGGGGGTGCTGTTCCGCATTAGCATATTTGGGTCTCCAAATTAAACTGCCTCGTGCTAAATTCTTGATCGTACAATATGCATATTATTGTTATTATTGGATAGAAAACACTTTCTAGTTTCTATAGCCGTTGGAATTTTGTCTCTGAGTGGTACAGAACAATATCTACAGCACTTTTCATGACAGGGGTCAGATTTCAGAAATTTTTACCCCTGATCTGGAGTCTGTTTTTAAGGCGACAGTGAATGCTATGAAGAAACCGACACTGCCTACGTCTTCCTCTGGGTGTCTGTACGTCATCACGTTTTGAATGGAATCGATTGCACAATCCCAGCCCATATAAAACCACAAAACGTGGGAGTACACTCTCTTTTGTTCGCGCGTCACAAGCAGGATGGACATCGGACTTGCCTCATTCCAAATCGTTGTTTAACCAGTAATATTTCTCTGGTCATGTTTTTACTCGTTATAGTTGTTAAAAACATCATAATGTAGTTAATTTGAACCGTTTTATAGCAATTTATATCCGTTTAGTGCGATTCTGAGGAATTTCTTTGTCGTGCACTTTTTAGCTTTGGGAACGTTTCGGGGGTCTCGGTCGTTGGTAGTGGACATTTCGAAGGACAGAGGACATCTATCGACCAAAAGAAATTTATAACATAGAAAGGATACATTGCCCAAGAATCTGATGGAAGAACAGCTCAAAGTAAGCAATATTTAATATGATAAATCGTTGTTCTGTCGAAATATTTTAAATGCATATTTCGCCATTTTGTTTGGTATAGCTTCACTTGGCGAACCCTGTATTGAAAAGTAAGGATAATTTTAAAAATGTAAGTCAGCGGTTGCATTAAGAACTAATTTGTCTTTCGATTCCTGTCAACTCTGTATTTTTTAGTCAAGTATATGATTAGCTTTCGATTAAACTAGATCACTCTGAAAGCTGACGTCCCTCATTTTGATGCTTGAGTTGTGACTATTTCCATTGTATAACCACGGTTTTGTATGGCTAAATATGCACATTTTCGAACAAACTGTATATGTATGTTGTAAAATGATGTTACAGGAGTGTCATCGGAAGAATTCTGAGAAGGTTAGTGAAAAAATTAATATATTTTGGCGATGATAACGTTATAGCTCCCTTTGCCTTGAATTCATGCTCTACTAACGTTTGCACATGTGGTATGCTAACTTATCGATTTATTGTGTTTTCGCTGAAAAACGCTTAGAAAATCTGAAATATGGTCTGAAATCACAAGAACTGTGTCTTTCCATTGCTATGCTTTGTCTATTTTTATGAAATGTTTTATGATGAGTAAATTGGTCATACACGTTGCTCTATCTAGTAATTCTAGTCGATTTGTGATGGTCGGTGCAATTGTAAACTGTGATTTCTACCTGAAATATGCACTTTTTTCTAACAACACCTATCCTATACCATAAATATGTTATCAGACTGTCATCTGATGAGTTTTTTTCTTGGTTTGTGGCTATCAATATCTTAGTTTAGCCGAATTGGTGATAGCTAGTGGTGGAGAGAGAAAATGGTGGACAAAGAAAGATGGTGTATTTTGCTAACGTGGTTAGCTAATAGATTTACATATTGTGTCTTCCCTGTAAAACATTTTAAAAAACAGAAATGATGGGTTTATTCACAAGATCTGTATCTTTCATCTGGTGTCTTGGACTTGTGATTTAATGATATTTAGATGCTACTATTTACTTGTGAAGCTATGCTAGCTATGCTAATCAGTGTGGGGGGGGTGGGGGGTGCTCCCGGATCCGGGTTTCTGAGGCAGTAGAAGTTAACCACTTCCGGTTGCTCCAGGAAGCTTAGAATCAACACAGGTAGACCTCATAGTGGCCTGATGGATTGTTATCAAAGACAGGTTCATAAGACATTCATAACCCACATAGGCTTCAGGTTGAATTTAGAGGTGCAGTCAATGTATTCCTATGGGGCTACATGTCATTGTAAACTGTTTGATGTAAACACCTTCTTTTAACTGTTAAGGGTTAATGCCACACAGTCAAGGTTAGGCTTGCACAGATCGGGAGGACCTTAGGAGTGTTCCTGAGGTGAAATTGTGCTTCTAACCTGAACGGTTCTCTCTCTGTCTCCCAAAAGCAAATCAAATTGACATTGAGGTCAAAAGGTCATTTGTGTCCGTCTTCTTGTAACGGTCGCTGCGCTCAGACCGAGCGAGCTACGGTTAAGCGGGGCATCTCGTTGAACTCGGCACTGCCTGGAGATAATAGGAATGCCATTGCAGGCTTTGTGTGTCTTTAAGCACCGTACTTTTTCACTCCATCCTTGCTTTTTGTGTGTGTCTGTTTGTGTGAGAGAGCTTTTCTTTGACATCTGTTGGGAGAAATGACTGATTACAGTTCATGAGGGTTGTCTAATCACATATATGAAGTTTTGAAAAGTTCTGACCTTTTAACCCTTCAAAACAGCATCTATGACAACCTTTTGTCAATAGGGGGAGCTGTTAGCACCTTTTTTTTTTTGACATTGCCAAATTAAACTGCCTAGTACTCAATTCTTGCTCGTACAATATGCATATTATTGTTATTATTGGATAGAAAACACTCTCTAGTTTCTATAGCCGTTTGAATTATGTCTCTGAGTGAAACAGAACTCATTCTACAGCACTTTTCCTGAGAGGGAGTGAGATTTCAGTAATTTTGGCCTCTGGTCCCAGGTCAGTTTTAAAGTCCCTGTAAATCCTATGAGGATACAAACACTGCCCATGCCAACCTCTAGATGTCAGTAAGAGGTGACAATTTGAATGGAGTCGATTGCGCAATCAGGGCCAGTATAAAACAGAAAAGACCGGAAGGAGCTGTCTTTTCCTGCTGCGTCTTGCGAGCGATGGATGTCGGATTTGCTCTCTTTCCAAGCGTTGGTTTAGCCACTTATATATCGCCGGTCATGTTTTTACTCGTTATAGGTGTTAAAAACATCGTAAGGTAGTTAATTTAAACCGTTTTATAGCAATTTATATCCGTTTAGTGCGATTTTGAGGCATTGCTTTGTGATGCATATTGAAGCACCGGGCACGTTTCGGGGTCCCGGTCGAACGTTAGTGGTCATTTCGACGGACAAGAGGACAGCTTTCGACCAAAAGAAGATTAGACCCAAGAAAGGATACATTGCCCAAGATACTGATGGAAGAACAGCTCACAGTAAGAACTATTTATGATGATAAATCGTTGTTCTGTCGAAAAATTTTATACGCATATTCCGCCATTTTGTTTGGTATAGCTTCGCTTGGCGAACCCTGTATTGCACAGTAAGGATAATTTTAGAAATGTTATTCAGCGATTGCATTAAGAACTAATTTGTCTTTCGATTGCTGTCCACCCTATATTTTTTAGTGAAGTTTACGATTAGTTATTCATTACGCCAGATCACTGTCCAAAATGGCCCCCGACATTTTCAGGCTAGTTTTGCTGGTATTGTCATGTTATAACCACGTTTTTTTGTGGCTAAATATGCACATTTTCGAACAAACTGTATATGTATGTTGTAAAATGATGTTACAGGAGTGTCATCGGAAGAATTCTGAGAAGGTTAGTGAAAAAATTAATACATTTTGGCGATGATTACGTTATCCCTCTCTTTGGCTTGTATCAATGCTCGGGTAACGTTTGCACATGTGGTATGCTAATATAACGATTTATTGTGTTTTCGCTGTAAAACGCTTAGAAAATCTGAAATATTGTCTGAATTCACAAGAACTGTGTCTTTCCATTGCTATGCTTTGTCTATTTTTATGAAATGTTTTATGATGAGTAAATTGGTAATACACGTTGCTCTCTGTAGTAATTCTAGTCGCTTTGGGGAGATTTGTGATGGTGGCTGCAATGGCAAACTATGATTTATACCTGAAATATGCACATTTTTCTAACAAAACCTATGCTATACAATAAATATGTTATCAGACTGTCACCTGATGAGGTTTTTTCTTGGTTAGTGGATCTTTATTTCTTTATTTGGTCGAATTGGTGATAGCTAGTGATGGAGTGGAAAAATAGTGGATTAAAGAAAATGGTGTCTTTTGCTAACGTGGTTAGCTAATAGATTTACATATTGTGTCTTCCCTGTAAAACATTTTAAAAATCAGAAATGGTGGCTAGATTCACAAGAAGTTTATCTTTCATCTGGTGTCTTGGACTTGTGATTTAATGATATTTAGATGCTACAATTTACTTGTGACGCTATGCTAGCTATGCTAGTCAGTGGGGGGTGGTGGGGGGGTGATCCCGGGTTTCTGAGGCAGTAAAAGTTAAGGTACGGGTATGGCAAAACACTTTTAGGGTGATTTTATCACTTGCGGTTGCTCCAGGAAGCTTAGAATCGACACAGGTAGACCTCATAGTGGCTTGATGGATTGTCATTGAAGACTGGTTCATAAGACATTCATAACCCACATAGGGTTTATTTAAAGAATGCACGTTACATTTGCAATATGATTCAACACATCATATTGCAAAAGTAACACACACTGTTACGTTTGCAATATGATGTGTTGAATCATATTGCAAACATAACACACACTGTTACTTTTGCAATATGATGTGCTGAATCATATTGCAAATGTAACGTGCATTCTTTAAATTCTTTAAATACTTTAGAAATACAAAATCGAACAGGCTTGTTGGGGTCTGTCTCTATGGGCCGAGCCGGTTTCAATGCACCTAGTCTTGAGACTCTGGGACGTTTCTAAAGGTCGCCAGTTTCGTTGAGGTCAAAATGACTTGAAAACATGGCAAATACACAAGGCTTTTTATCGATCCGAGAACCTTCTAGAGCCACCTAATTCACCGTGCACAATCGACCGGAGGTCTAGAACAGGTTTGTAAATTTTCAGAACTCTAGGTCTGACGGTTCTTTAAAAGTTGGAACAAAAGTAACTAACACAGGCACTGTCTGCCTCTTAGCCCCTCAATGTGTCCCTCCATCATTTCTGTTTGGGTGTGTAAATTTTTCTTTGAAATCTGATGGGACAAATGACTGATTTACAGTTCAGGAAGGTTGCCTAATCACAAATATGAAGTTTTGGAAAGATTTGACTTTTTTAACCCTTCGAAACAGCTCTTTTGACACCAATTATGGCACTTCCGGTTTGCACAGGAAGCTGAACGTTAACACATATCCTCATTGGAGTAGGCTTTTAGAGGATCCTGAGTTTTAAGTCTATACGTTAAGAACTCAGTGATTTACATAGGGCTGAATGCACTATTTCTCTCAAACTGCAGGTTGGGTATTGCAAACACTTTTAGGGTGATTTTAACCACTTCCGGTTGCTCCAGGAAGCTTAGAATCGACACAGGTAGACCTTATGATGGCCTGATGGACTGACATCAAAGACAGGTTCATAAGACCTTCATAACCCACATAGGCTTCAAGTTGAATTTGGAGGTGCAGTCAATGTATTCCTATGGAGAGAGATGTCAATGTAAACTGTGAGATGTAAAAACCTGTTTTCACTGTTAAGGGTTAATGCCACAAGGTCAAGGTTAGGCTTGCACAGATCGGGAGGACCTTAAGAACATTCCTGAGGTGAAATTGTGTTTCTAACCTTAACGGGTCTCTCTCTGTCTCCCAAAAGCAAATAAAATTGACATTGAGGTCAAAAGGTCATTTTGCTCTGTCTTCTTGTCACTGTCGCTGTGGCCAGACCGAGTGAGCTACGGTCAAGCGGGGCATCTCGTTGAACTCGGCACGGCCTAGAGATAATGGTCATGCCATTGTCGGCTTTGTGTGTCTTTAAGCACCGTACTTTTTCACTCCATCCCTGCTGTGTGTGTGTGTGAGAGCTTTTCTTTGACATCTGTTTAGAGAAATGACTGATTTACACTTCATGAAGGTTGCCTAATCACACACTTAAAGTTTTGGAAAGATCTGACTTTTTTAACCCTTCGAAACAGCACCCATGACACCATTTTAAGGCACTTCCGGTTGGCACAGGAAGCTATAGGTAAACACATATCTTGATTGGGGTATGCTGTTACAGAATCCTGAATTTTAAGTCTATACGTTAAGAATTGACTGATCTACATAGGGTTGAATGCAGTGATTTTCAAAATTGCAAGTC
Source organism: Salvelinus alpinus (assembly GCF_045679555.1). NCBI lineage: Eukaryota > Metazoa > Chordata > Actinopteri > Salmoniformes > Salmonidae > Salvelinus > Salvelinus alpinus. The sequence goes on along the minus strand of NC_092091.1, from coordinate 76,034,040 downwards.
ATGTATATCAGGACACCTTTTAGGGTGATTTTAACCACTTCCGGTTGGTCCAGGTAGCTTAAAATCAACACAGGTAGACCTCATAGTGGCCTGATGGATTGTTATCAAAGACAGGTTCATAAGACATTCATAACCCACATAGGCTTCAGGTTGAATTTGGAGGTGCAGTCAATGTATTCCTATGGGACGAAATGTCATTGTAAACTGTTTGATCTAAACACCTTCTTTTAACTGTTAAGGGTTAATGCCACAGGGTCAATGTTATGCTTGCACAGATCGGGAGGACCTTAAGAACATTCCTGAGGTCAAATTGTGTTTCTAACCCTAACGGTTCTCTCGCTGTCTCCCAAAAGCAAATAAAATTGACATGGAGGTCAAAAGGTCATTTTGCTCTGTCTTCTTGTAACGGTCGCTGCGCTCAGACCGAGCGAGCTACGGTCAAGCGGGGCATCTCGTTGAACTCGGCACGGCCTGGAGATTATGGTGATGTCATTTTAGTGGTGATTTCAGAATGCTATTTTGGTGCATTCATGGAAGGCGCTGTGAATTTTGGGCCTGCTCTGAAATATTTGACAGTTGGCTTCTAAAGGAGTTGGAAAAAGTGAGTTTGGAGTCAGATGGTATCAGTTTGGTGTCTGAAAATATCTATTTGACTGATGGACACTGACTTGCTCGTTGACTTTTGTCCATTTGCAATATGTTTCAACGGGGAGGTACCATGAGGATAAAGCGACATGATGAAATTTCACGAAACGAGCGATGGAGAGGAACCACTATCACTGCCCGGCCATCCTGAGGTCATCAGGACGTTGACTTTTGTATTTCTAAAGTATTTAAAGAATGCACGTTATATTTGCAATATGATTCAACATCACATCATATTGCAAATGTAACGGGCATTTGCAATATGATGTGATGTTTTTCACTGTTGAATCATATTGCAAATGTAACGGGCATTCTTTAAATACTTTACAAATGCAAAAGTCAACGGTCTGATGACCTCAGGATGGCCGGGCAGTGATAGTGGTTCCTCTCCATCGCTCGTTTTGTGAAATTTCATCGTGTCGCTTTATCCTCATGGTACCTCCCCGTTGAAACATATTGCAAATGTACAAAAGTCAACGAGCAAGTCAGTGTCCATCAGTCAAATAGATATTTTCAGACACCAAACTGATACCATCTGACTCCAAACTCACTTATTCCAACTCCTTTAGATGCCAACTATAACATATTTCAGAGCAGGCCCAAAATTCACAGCGCCTTCTATTTAAACCATAATAAAACAAATAATACGTAGTTATGTTCTAGCTGCGGGTCCAGTGCTCACATTATGTTTAGCCCTATGTGAAGCGACCTCGAATCCCAAGTTTCGGCTCGATAGGTCATTCGGTGCCCGAGCAAAACCCTAATTGGTGCTGAAATTCCACTTTTTTCATTGCCTTGCTACGGGGTCCTTGAATGAGCAATCAAACAGGCTTGTAGGGGTCTGTCTCTATGGGCCGAGCCGGTTTCAATGCACCCAGTCTTGAGACTCTGGGACGTTTCTAAAGGTCGTCCGTTTCGTTGAGGTCAAAATGAATTGAAAACATGGCAAATACACGAGGCTTTTTATCGATCCGAGAACCTTCTAGAGCCATATAATTCACTGTGCACAATCGACCTGAGGTCTAGAACAGGTTTGTAAATTTTCAGAACTCTAGGTCTGACGGTTCTTTAAAAGTTGGAACAAAAGTAACTACTACAGGCACTGTCTGCCTCTTAGCCCCTCAGTGTGTCCCTCCATCATTTCTGTGTCAGTGTTTTTTTTTTTTTTTTTTTTTTTAATCTGATGGGATGAAGGACTGATTTACAGTTCATGAGGGTTGTCTATTCACATATATGAAGTTTTGGAAAGATTTGACATTTTTAACCCTTCGAAACAGCCCATTTGACACCAGTTATGGCACTTCCGGTTGTCACAGGAAGCCTGAGTTTTAAGTCTGTATGTTAAAAATTGTCTGATTTACATAGGGCTGAATGCACTATTTCTCTCAAACTGCAGGTTGGCTATGGCAAACACTTTTAGGGTGATTTAACCACTTCCGGTTGCTCCAGGAAGCTTAGAATCGACACAGGTAGACCTCATGGTGGCCTGATGGACTGACATCAAAGACAGGTTCATAAGACATTCATAACCCACATAGGCTTCAGGTTGAATTGAGAGGTGCAGTCAATGTATTCCTATGGGGCGACATGTCATGGCAAATTGTTTGATGTAAACACCAGCTTTTAACTGGTAAGGGTTAATGCCACAAGGTCAAGGTTAGGCTTGCACAGATCGGGAGGACCTTAAGAACATTCCTGAAGTGAAATTGTGCTTCTAACCTTAACGGTTCTCTCTCTGTCTCTCAAAAGCAAATAAAATTGACATGAGGTCAAAAGGTCATTTGGGTCCATTTTCTTGTAACGGTCGCTGCGCTCAGACCGAGCGAGCTACGGTCAAGTGGGGCATCTCGTTGAACTCGGCACGGCCTGGAGATAATAGGAATGCCATTGCAGGCTTTGTGTGTCTTTAAGCACCGTACCTTTCACTCCATCCTTCCTTTTTGTGTGTGTGTGTTTGTGTGAGAGAGCTTTTCTTTGACATCTGTTGGGAAAAATGACTGATTACAGTTCATGAGGGTTGTCTAATCACACAAGTGAAGTTTTGAAAAGATCTGACCTTTATTACCCTTCAAACCTGACCCTATGCACCATTTTAAGGTACTTCCAGTTGACATAGGAAGCTGAACGTGAACACATACCCTCCTTGGGGTAGGCTCTTATATAATATTGAGCTTTAAGTCTTTATGTTAAGAACTGACTAATTAACAGAGGGTTAAATGAGTGTGTGTTACTTCATAAAATCACATAAAATCACAGAACTCTCGCAGAGCTTTGAGACCCACTTTAAAAATGTACGTCTGAACACACTGCAACTGGATCTGTGATTTTTTTGAAAAAAAAAATCCTCTTCGTGAACATCACCAAATGGACAATGTACTATTTCTCTTAAATTACGATAGATAAACGGCATTTTTTTTTTTTCCTGACACCGTATGCTTATGTACTTTGACGTGAAGCGGTCAAATTGCACCCTACTTTTCGTTTTTGACCTTTAATCCCAGCAAAATGGCCATAACTCAAAAAGCGCCGAGCTCTCGACGCCATCCCGTTCGGGGCCAACCGCCCTTTACTCCAAACATACGCTCGCCGAGTTTCGTCTTCGAAATATTTTCAGTTTAGGAGAAAAGGCCGCGCTCGTTTGCCCCGTGTTCGTGCGCCTGCAATATGTTTTATTTTCCGCCTTGTGGGAATTTTCGAGAATGCGGAGTGCAAGTCAAAAATTTGTTATTTTTATAAAACGGCGACCGAACGTCCGAAACGATTTCTCAGATGTCTTCCCGAAAGAGCTCCCCCCCGCCCTCGGCCCGACGCCGTCCGCGATTTTCCCGGACGCAGTCGGACGTCTAGTAAGGGACCGTACATTCGCAATATGAAAATCTTCACCGATCATACGGCTCCCGTACTAGATGTCCCTTAAGGTATGTAAAGGCTTTCGTCCTCTTCGTCTGAGGAGGAGTAGGAAATATCGGACCAATGTGCAGTGTGGTACGTATCCATAATATCTTTTAATAGAATGAATACAAAATACAAAAAGAACAAGAGAATCAAAATGAAAACCGAAACAGTCCCGAATGGTGAAAACACTGAAACGGACACAACCACCCACAACACACAATGGAAAACAGGCTACCTAAATATGGCTCCCAATCAGAGACAACGATAAACAGCTGCCTCTGATTGGGAAACACACCAGGCCAAACACATAGAAAACAAACAACCTAGAAAAAAGAACATAGACTGTCCACCCCAACTAACACAAAGACATAAAAAATAAACTAAGGTCAGAACGTGACATACAATAAATGCAGCCTCAGTATATGTTGTTTCCAGTTTACATAGAGTCCAATGAAGTTCTTTCTGGGCCGTCGAGGTATCTGCTTGGGGGGATATACACAACTGTGATTATAATCATAGAGAATTCTCTTGGTAGATAATGCCGTCGGCATTTGATTGTAAGGAATTCTAGGTCAGGTGAACAAATGGACTTGAGTTCCTGTATGTTGTTATGATCACACCATGTCTCGTTAATCATAAGGCATACACCCCCGCCCTTCTTCTTACCAGAGAGATGTTTGTTTCTGTCGGCGTGATGCATGAAGAAACCAGGTGGCTGTACCGACTCTGATAACTTATCCCGAGTGAGCTATGTTTCTGTGAAACAAAGAACGTTACAATCTCTGATGTCTCTCTGGAAGGCAACCCTTGCTCGGATTTCATCTACCTTATTGTCAAGAGACTGGACATTGGCGAGTAGTATACTCGGGAGCGGTACGCGATGTGCCTGTTTACGGAGCCTGACCAGAAGACCGCTCCGTATGCCCTTTCTGCGGCGCCGTTGTTTTGGGTCGTCGGCTGGGATCCGATCCATTGTCCTGGGTGGTGGACCAAACAGAGGATCTGCTTCGGGAAAGTCGTATTCCTGGTTGTAATGTTGGTAAGTTGGCGTTGCTCTTATATCCAATAGTTCCTCCCAGCTGTGTGTAACAAAACTTAAGATTTCCTGGGGTAACAATGTAAGAAATAATACATAAAAAAACTAAATACTGCATAGTTTCCTAGGAACGCTAAGCGAGGTGGCCATCTCTGTCGGCGCTGGAAGTACAGTCTTTGTGGCTGTATTAACTACCGACTACCAGGGGGAATGTTTTTGCTGAAGGACATAGCCTGATGGCAAATATTTTACTCAAGAAGGTCACTCCCGTAGAATTCTATGGTCACTCCCACTAACTTTGAGTGGTTGATATCCCAGGCTTATACAGTGCAATCGGAAAGTATTCATACCCCTTGACTTTTTTCACATTTTGTTATGTTACAGCCTTATTCTAAAATTGATTGAATTTTCCGTTACAGTTGCATAGACTCACTCTGTGTGAAATACAGAGTACAGTATGTCTACATACTCTCCACTTCACTAATGATAGATCAAGGTAGAAAGAGAGGCACACATGAGAATGCGATTGAAAGAATCTATATTTTCATCAGGATATTTTCTGTATTTATTTGTTCTAGTTGACAATGGAAGTTCTTGGCCTACTGCTACATTGCCTTAGGATATCTCTTCGTGCACTCATTTCTTTAGACGCCAATTAATCACAGTGTATAAATGTGTCCATATGGCAGAGGCTGGTGCTCTCCCATTAGTGGAAATTCTATTTTAAGATCTTTATTATTTTTAATTCCGGTTTGAAGCAGCAGGTTGCATAGCGGTTTAGAGCATTGGGGCGGTAGACTAGGTGAACAATCTGTCGATGTGCCCTTGACTAAGGGACTTACTCCTAATTACTACTGTAAATCGCTCTGGATAAGAAAGTCTCCTAAATGATGTAATTCCGGTTTGTATTATTAACCATGTGACAATTATTTTGAAAAACAAATACGTTACTAAATGAAAATGTTCCACTAAAAAGTGTTAATGAAAATCATAACTGACACGCGGAGCGGTAGAAATGGAAGGATAAATTGTAAACTTTCTCAAACTTGAAACTCATGCGGAGTCTAGGAACAGACTATTGTAAATAGAGTGCACATTTCGTTGTACTGCATCATTACAACAGCTGTGTTTATTTTTGTGCGTCAAAAACATTGACAAACTACAGGAATTGTGATCGTTGATTTTAAGTACAGAACTACAGTGTGATGATAAAATACATATCTGCCCCATCGACCCTGTTCATGTAGTCCGTTATAAAATGGAAAAGAGCCCCAAATGGAGAAAGGACCTAAACGGCACTCTATTCCCTACATAGTGCCTATGTGTCTAAAAGAACAGAGCTACCAGTGTGTCATTTGGGACACAGATTCACTCACAGAAAGCCAGTCTCAGGGAGATGTTGAGAGTGACTTGTAGAACACACAGCACTCCTAAACACACAGCAGCCATCCTGTAGAGTCTTAGTCTTCCATCTGCAGAGGAACACACACACACACACACACACACACACACACACACACACACACACCATCATCCTACATCACTAACGATTATGATTAGAATTCTGAGAACCAAACATTTCCAATGCGTCATTTGTTTCCCCCTGATTGAGGGTAGGCAGCAACACTTTGCTCAAACTTGTGGTCACCTCACATCAGATAAACAGGAAGCTACCCTATGAAGAAATTGCCAAAATTACACAATATAGCTGAAGCATGATTTAAAAGGGCTATATTTGATTGCTGCCTCAATTTTTGGGACTTTGAAATGTATAATATTTACCCATTCATTCTTCATGAATGTAACTTATAAATGTCTCATGAGCTTAGTTTAACTATGTAACCCCATCAGGACCCAAATACACACTGAGTGGAGAAACATAACCACTCTAAAATGCATAGACAGAGCTTTGTATGCACGGACTGACCATCCATCAGCTCAAAATGATTGTTTCAACCAGATGACCTATGCAGAAATCGCTCCGCCATTTCCTGGTTGCTAAAATTCTAATGTGTTTATGTGACAAAACAAGCACTCATTGTGTAAAATAAACATTGTATATTCTGCTGTTTGAAGTTGCTGTACAAAACCTAAAGTAAAAGATGCAAAAATGCAACTTCAGAAAGGGAAGCACAGAAAAGCAACACATAGAACAGATCTACCGCTTCTTAGACTTGCTTTCAATGGGAATGAAAGATCTATAACTCACATTTCTATATGAATTTGGTAGGATCTCCCAAATATACAGAGTTTGTACAATTCCATAATTTACAATTCCAGAGTAAAACAAGCTTACACTGAGCATACAGAGCTCTGTCTATGAATTTGAGAGTGGTTACATTTCCCCAGCCCCTCAGCTGTTAACCAAAAACAGTGGCAGGCTGTTCACTTTGTTGCTGTTTTAAAAGGTTGTTTTCAATTGATCGTATTAAAATAGTTCCAGTAATTGAAGGGGAAAAAATGATGCATTTTAGTGTGTGACCCCAGCATGTTGTAAACTCCACTCTCCTTACCAACTGAACCACCCTGAAGACAGAACACTCAAAAATATACATGCTATGTATGTTTTTCTTTTATGTGGTATTTGTGTGTGTACGTGCATGTGTTTGGTTCGTCTGTGCCTGCAGGCGGGCGTGCGTCCGTGTGTGTGAGAGAGAGAGAAAAATAGCTAATTAGTTGTCCTTACCTGAGAGATGGGTCTCAGTCTTCACGCTCCTCGTTGCTCTGTTCCGGTTTTCTTCATTAACTTTGTTTAATTCAATCACCTGTTTGTTGACGTAGTCGGCCATCTTAACCAACCGTACCGAATATCAATGATTACCCAAATCAATCAATGAATGAACTAATTCAGACTCTGACTATGATTCTAACTTACTTTTACTTACGGTATTAACTTACTGTGATTACCTTTCTAACTGAATCCTAATGGTAATATCTACTGTATGATTACCTTTCTAACTGACCCCTAATGGTAATATCTACTGTATGATTACTAGTAGTTGAGTAGTTACTCTGATGTGCGTCTCCACTGGTACCTCTCTGTCTGTGGTCGACTGCAGTTGATAGAATCCAATCAGATTCAAGCAGGAAGTCCTATTTCGCAAGGCCTGTTCGTAACATTGTTCATAAGGAAGTCACTTTAGCTTGCACTCCGTGACTGGCCATCGATGGCCATATAGGGGCCTTTTTTCCTGTCTATGCTGTGTGTGTGTGACATCAGCGTGAGGAAATATTCAGAAGTGTAGGATATATCTATGTCTGCTTCTTTTTCCGAGGTTTTAAAGGGGAACTTCACAGGCGTGTGTGCGTTTGTGAATGTGTGTGTGTGTCCTAAGTTCTGTTCTGCCCAACTGCAGGTCACACTTTTATAAAGATCCAATCACATTCAATCATGAAGCTGGTAGAACTCAGAGGACACTGTTCCTTTATTTATTAATCTGTGCCTTTGTTCTTCTTATTATAAAAGTGATTGATGATAATAATCGATCATGAAAAAAAATCTAGAAAATTATGAGTATATTTAGCAGAGTACAAGCATTTTAGAGCACAGTATGTCTACACATTCAACTAAATCTTATCATAACATTATTTTTCTCTGTCCATCATTAATTAAAATGTTCTTCTTCCTCAAAGGCTCTCTCTGACAAGGCTCTATCTCAATAGTCTTTCCTTGATTCCTCTTCTCTTATCACCTCTCATTCTGCTCAACCCTATTAGAGGAGAAGGTCCAAGGTCCCTCTCCGAGGATTGTATTATCCAATGTGTTTTGAGAAGGAGGGGAGGAGAGAGGAAGCGAGGAGGAACCGAGGAAAGATGAATTGAGAAAAAACCCGTAGACAAGTGTGTAATACCACTATTTCACCTCTATGTTGAGTTCATGGTGAGTTCATCTCTCACTTTAACCACTAGGTGGAATCATCACTTAACCTTTCAGAACTGTATCCAACCATCAACATGAGAGAGGTAGAGGTAGAGAGAGAGAGATATTTGTGTAGAGCCTACATGCAATGCTATATAATGAACTATAAATTTTAACATTGGCAACAACTATTACGTGATATACAGTACCAGTCAAAAGTTTGAACACACCTACTCATTCAGGGGTTTTTCTTTATTTTTACTATTTTCTACATTTTAGAATAATAGTGAAGATATCAAAACTATGAAATAACACATATGGAATCATGTAGTTACCAAAAAAGTGTTAAACAAATCAAAATATATTTTATATTATTCAAAGTAGCCAACCCTTGCATTGATGACAGCTTTGCACACTCTTGGCATTCTCTTAACCAGCTTCACCTGGAATGCTTTTCCAACAGTCTTGAAGGAGTTCCCACATAGGCTGAGCACTTGTTGGCTGCTTTTCATTCACTCTGCGGTCCAACTCATCCCAAACCATCTCAATTGGGTTGAGGTCGGGTGACTGTGGAGCCCAGGTCATCTGATGCAGCACTCATCACTCTCCTTCTTGATCAAATAGCCCTTACACAGCCTGGAGGTGTGTTGGATCATTGTCCTAAACAAATGATAGGAAGGCGGGACTGAGACAGGTAATGGGCGGACTGAACGTAGTTATGTAGAGCACCTCAAGATAAAAACGTAAGATTCAATATCGGCTAGTTAGACTAAATATTAGCACTACACAATTAGATGGGTGATAACCTTCAATCTGGATAATAACAGTAAACAAATCTTAAGACTAGAGACATTTATCGACAAATATTACGAAAACAAGCAACACCCAAACATGACGGAGAGTAAGACAGGGGAACCGATTTCAAAACGTGACTCTTCTACAGACACAGACGATTTAATATTTTCACCACCGGGAATGGTAAAGGTCGAAACCGATCTGTTAAAATCAATAAATGACAAACTGGGTATTCTTGAATTAGTTAGTAAGGATATAAAAGAGTTGAAGGCAAGCCTAGAGATGAGTGATGAAAAAGCTGCGACATTGGAGAAGGAAACACACAAGTTAAAAGGGACAGTCAATAAGATTGAAACCGAAGTGAATGAACTTAAAAAGGAGAACACCGTTCTGAGAGAAGCCTGACTGGACATACAGACCAGGTCCATGAGAGAGAATCTGGTACTTACAGGTATACAAGAGAAAGAAGGAGAAGTTCCTGAATCTGCAGTTAGAGAGTTCCTACTTACAGCGCTTCAGATTCCACGCGAAGCTATGGAATCTAACTCGAACGTGTACACCGCTTCGGACAGAGAGGGCAAAGGTATAAACGCCCAAACGTTGCCAAATTGACTTCCTTTATAGATAAAATAATGGTTAAAAGCCTGGGTAAAAGACTTGCTGGGACCATAACTGGCATGAATGACCAGTTCCCGAAGGAAATTGCAGAACGGCGTAAAGTTCTGTATCAATTCTCAAGGAAAATAGATTAAAAGGGAAACGAGTAGCTCTCGTCGTTGATAAACTATATATTGATAACCAGTTGTTCAGAGATACAAAGACTACTCCATGGTTATTTTAAAAATGACAAAGTTCTTATAGACGATGAAAATAATAAAACACAATTCTAGCCCGGTTATGGATTGTAACAATACAATAAAAAATATAGCTTTTCTATATATCTTCAAATATTACTAATTGGAACACAAAAGCACTAATTCAACATGGTGAAGATAAAAACTCAGTAAACAGAAGGCAGAGTGTGGATGGTGTGGTGTGTGTGAATTATTTTATTTTACCCTATACTTTTACCCTATACCCTAGACACCCACCTGAATGACCCAGATACTAAGGAGAAGTCCCTAACTGTTTTATGGGCCTGCTGTAAGCGGTCTGTATGCAGCCAAAATGCGGTCAGAGACCTAGAGCAGCACTGCCTCTTCAAGGTTCTGAGCCTGCTTGGCAGGGTTGGTCCTGCAAAGCCGAAGCCCCCTAAAGGGAGAGCATACTGTACAAGGAAATTCTCAAAGCTGCTAATGAGAACCTTGACGACCTTGTACCTAGTCGGTGGTGATTCCGGTGGGGTGCCCCCACCCAGGCAGTGGCAGTGCTGGCAACACTAGCTGCAGTAACCCATGGGGAGGTGGTCACACTCGGACATTCAAAGAGGGGGTATATTATTGTGGCCCTGGTGGCACAAAATCAAAAGTCTGACTGCACGGAGATGCTTGGGAATATGGTCAATACGGGGGACCGTATTGTGGGTGTTTCAGGGAAAATGTGTACATTTGACCTCCATCATCTAGGATGTGACAATGGTTAATGAAATCCCAATTTCTGCCCATTTTTGGTCTTGCAGGTCTTCTCATACAGCTGCAACTGTATATGCATTTGTAAATCAATACCTTTCTTGAGGGGCTCTGGGATGGTGCAACTGTTGAGAATGTGAGCCTATGGTTGTGTGGGGGAAAGGGTTGAGTGTGTATGATTGTGTGGGTGTATGTGCGTATCCCACAACTGTTGTGAAGGAGTAAAAGATGTTAGGGACAATAGAGGATGATTCACAACAATTGTTCGCTAATATAATAATTGCTTGTAATAATGTAATTTTGGTAATTGCAAGACTGGTGAGAGGTAAAATCATTTTCATAAATTGCCTACATTACTACAAATATTAAAAGCTAATTATGGAAAATAAGAAACAGGATTCTTAAAATATATATATACGTATATATATTTTGATGGCTATATTTAATAATCGAGGTGAGGGCGATGGAAATGCATTTTGCGGGGGGGGGGGGGGGGGGGGGGTGGTCTGCCGGGCATTGGGATGACAACCCAAGTCAGGATGAGGAGGGCTTTTAGCGGGTGGAATAGTGGGGACCAATTGGAGGTTTACTTAGTAGCAATGCAAATATCATGGTACAGCTTTATAGACACTAAATCATCATGTTACTTTTTAATGGTACGTTTACAAACATATATTTTTATAAATAGACTTGAAAGTTGAGTCTCATTATGGTGAAATAAATATAGCCAGTTACAATTGTAATGGCCGAGCAAAAAAATATAATATAAGAATTGATCAACTCTACAAGCAACACTAGAGTCTATTATTATGGTGGGAGATTTTAATCCGGTTTTAAATACTTCTATGGACCGGAAAGGAAATCACACTACAAACTATCACCCTCAGGCACTTAAGGAAATCATGAATGTCATGGATAAATTGGAATTAGTGGATATATGGAGACTTAAATACCCTGACCTAGTGAGATATACATGGCGGATGCTTAATCAAGCTAGTCATCTTGACTACTTTCTTGTACCATTCTCTCTGGCACCAAAAGTTATGAAAGTGTTGATAGGGGACAGAATGCGGTCGGATCATCACATAATTAGCATATATATTACTAGATGATAAATTGATGATAAAAACTAGGACAGAAGAATTTATAACTGACTTTTTTAGACATAACATAGGTACAGCAGATCCCCTTATTGTATGGGACACTTTTAAGTGTGCCTTTAGAGGCCATGCAATTCAGTACTCATCTATAAAACAAAAGCAATTTTGATCAAAAGAGTCCACATTAACAGAGGAAATTGACGGACTAACAGTACAGTTAGATAGCAATAAAAACTGTACCAAAGAGGCACAGAATAAGTTAGAGGAAAAACTAAAAGAAATGGAGGAACTTATTCAAGAAAGATCCAGTGTAACATATTATAAAAATTAAGTGAACTGGATGGAATATGGGTAAAAATGCACCAAATTCTTTTTCAATCTTCAATATAGAAATGCTACCAAAAATGTATTAAAACTTGTTACAAATGATGGAGTCACGCATTATTCACCAAATGATATTTTGAAAGAGGAAGTAAAGTACTTTAAAACTTCTTTGTGATAGGGGGCAGCATTTTCACTTTTGGATGAATAGCGTGCCCAGTGTGAACTGCCTCCTACTCTGTCCCAGAATCAAATATATGTATATTATTATTACTATTGGATATAAAACACTCTGAAGTTTCTAAAACTGTTTGAATGATGTCTGTGAGTATAACAGAATTCACATGGCAGGCAAAAACCTGAGAAAACATCCAAACAGGAAGTGAGAATTCTGAGGCTGTCGATTTTCAACTCATTGCCTATTCAAATCCCAGTAAGATATGGATCTGTTTGCACTTCCTACGCCTTCCACTAGATGTCAACAGTCTGTAGAACGTTGAATGAAGCCTCTATTGTGATTTGGGGCCGGATGGGAGGTGTTTCAGTCAGTGGTCTGGCAGAGTGCCAGTTCTTGGTCATGCGCATTCCAAATTATTTCGCCTTGCGTTCCATTACTTCTGTAGACACAAAGGAATTCTCCGGTTGGAACGTTATTTAATATTTATGATAACAACATCCTGAAGATTGATACTCGACTTAGTTTGACAAGTTTATTCGACCTGTAATATAACTTTTTGAAGTTTTCGTCCGACGTTCGCCTGGATCTGCGCGAGCGTTTGGACATGTGTACTAAACATGCTAGCAAAAGTAGCTACTTAGACATAAGTAATGGACATTATCGAACAAAACAACGATTTATTGTGGAACTGGCTCTCTGCAATTTCTCCGGATATTTTGGAGGCATTTCTGAACATGGCACCAATGTAAACTAAGATTGTTGGACATAAATATGCACATTATCGAACAAAACATACATGTATTGTGTAACATGATGTCCTATGAGAGTCATCTGATGAAGATCATCAAAGGTTAGTGATTCATTTTATCTGTCACGACTTCCGCCGAAGTTGGCTCCCCTGCCTGTTCGGGCGGTGCTCGGCGGTCGTCGTCACCGTCCTACTAGCCGCCACCGATCCCTTTTTCGTTTGTCTGTTTTTTTTGTCTTATTAGTGGCACCTGTTTTTTGTTTCGTAATGAGCTTCCCTATAATTAGGAGTTTGACCCGCCCTTGTTTTGTGCGGGATTGTTTTTTGTTACGTGTGTGTATGTTTGGGTTTTGGCAAGTGTTCTCTCTGCGCCCTGGATGTTCGGGCTTATTCAGTTTTGGATTAAGTAAAAATATAAGGAATATTTTTTTCCAAAGCGGCTCTCTCTCTCTGCGTCTGGTTCTTTCGCCAACCTAGTCCCGCGTGACAGAATCCCGCACCAGTTAAAATGGAACCAGCAGGAGCAGCCGCGTCTCCTCTCCCATCGATGGAGGAAAGGGTCCTCCATCACACCAGTGTTCTCCACAGAATTGGGTCGGCTATGGACCAAATGATGGAGAGGATGGATCGATGGGAGAGGAGTGGCCTTCCCACCTCATCTCCAGCACCCCCTCCTCCAACACCTCCTGTTCCTGTTTCAGCATCCGGCTCCGGGGCTCTTCGGCTGGCGCTCCCACGGGAGTATGATGGAACGGCGGCCGGGTGTCAGGGGTTTCTTCTCCAGCTGGAGCTTTACCTGGCGACCGTTCGTCCTACTCCCTCCGGAGAGGAGAGCGTGAGCGCCCTCGTCTCCTGTTTGACTGGACGAGCTCTTGAATGGGCCAACGCAGTGTGGAATGGCCCAGACTCGGCGAGGGATCATTACCCTGAGTTCACCCGCCGATTCCGAGCTGTGTTTGACCACCCACCAGAGGGTCGTGCGGCGGGTGAACGGCTGTTCCACCTGCGTCAGGAGACGAGGAGCGTACAGGACTTTGCCCTGGAGTTCAGGACCTTGGCTGCAGGAGCAGGGTGGAACGACAGGGCCTTAATAGACCATTTCCGATGTAGCCTTAGGGAGGACGTCCGCAGGGAGCTAGCGTGTCGGGACACCACACTCACGCTGGACGAACTTATTGACATGGCCATCCGTCTCGACAACCTGCTGGCTGCCCGCGGACGTTCGGAACAGGTCCTGTCGTTTCCACCTCCCAGCCCTCCTGCTCCTATCCCTATGGAGTTAGGGGGGGCAGCGTCAAGGGGGACCGGAGGAGGAGTGTCCTCCTGCACCAGTTGTGGTCGGCGAGGGCACACGGCCGACCGGTGCTGGAGGAACTCTTCTGGGAGTCGGGAGGGCAGGCGGAACACTACTCGATCACCCCAGGTGAGTCAGCACCAGACTTACCCAGAGCTTCCTGTTAGTCATATGTTTGTGTTAACCTATTTCCCCGGGTTTTCTCCCTCTCTACAGCATAAGGCGCTAGTCGATTCAGGCGCAGCTGGGAATTTCATTGATCGGGGGCTCGCATTAAGGCTAGGGATTCCCCTTGTGTCGTTAGAGCTACCTTTCCCCGTGCACTCCTTAGATAGCCGACCATTAGGGTCAGGAATGGTCAGGGAGGCCACGGTACCACTGGACATGGTAACGCAGGGTAGTCATAAGGAGCAGATTAGTCTGTTCCTTATCGACTCACCTGCGTTTCCAGTGGTGTTGGGAATTCCCTGGCTAGCTCAGCACAACCCGGTGATTTCCTGGCAACAGAGGGCTCTGAAGGGGTGGTCAGAGGAGTGTTCAGGCAGGTGTCTAGGAGTTGCCGTTGGTGCGACTACGGTGGAGAGTCCAGACCAGGTTTCCACCGTGCGCATTCCCTCTGAATATGCCGATTTGGCTATCGCCTTCAGTAAAAAGAAGGCGACCCAATTACTACCGGAGGTTTATCCGGGGTTTTGGTCAGGTGGCTGCTCCCATTACCTCACTGCTGAAGGGAGGACCGGTGCGCTTGCGTTGGTCAGCAGAGGCGGACAGAGCTTTCAGTCGTCTGAAGGAGCTGTTTACCAATGCGCCCGTGTTGGCGCATCCGGACCCCTCTTTAGCGTTCATAGTGGAGGTGGACGCGTCCGAGGCGGGGGTCGGGGCCGTGCTGTCCCAGCGCTCGGGCGAACCACCCAAGCTCCGCCCTTGTGCCTTCTTTTCGAGGAAGCTCGGTCCGGCGGAGCGAAACTATGATGTGGGGGACCGGGAGTTGTTAGCTGTAGTCAAGGCTTTGAAGGTGTGGAGACATTGGCTTGAGGGGGCGAAACACCCTTTTCTCATCTGGACTGACCATCGTAATCTCGAGTACATCCGGGAAGCGAGGAGACTAAATCCGCGTCAGGCTAGATGGGCCATGTTTTTCACCCGGTTTCAGTTCACCATCTCGTACCGACCAGGCTCCCAAAACAACAAGGCCGACGCGCTGTCCCGTCTCTATGATACCGAGGAGCGGTCCGTTGAGCCAACTCCCATCATTCCAACTTCATGTCTCGTGGCACCGGTGGTATGGGAGGTGGACGCGGAGATAGAGAGAGCCTCACGGTTAGAGCAGACCCCTCCTAACTGTCCAGCAGGGGTTCAGTACGTGCCGGGAGGGGTCCGGGATAAACTAATCCGTTGGGCTCATACTCTCCCCTCCTCGGGTCATCCTGGCATCGACAGGACAGTGCGGAGTCTTAGAGGGAGATACTGGTGGCCCACGTTGGCTAAGGACGTGAGATTTTATGTCTCCTCCTGCTCGGTGTGTGCTCAGAGCAAGGCTCCTCGGCACTTGCCTAGAGGGAAGTTACAGCCCCTCCCCGTTCCACAACGGCCGTGGACACACTTATCGGTGGACTTTCTTACCGATCTTCCCCCGTCCCAGGGAAGTACTACGATTTTGGTCGTTGTGGATCGGTTTTCCAAGTCCTGCCGTCTCATCCCGTTGCCCGGTCTCCCTACGGCCCTGCAGACTGCGGAGGCCTTGTTTACCCATGTCTTCCGGCACTATGGGGTGCCTGAGGATATCGTTTCTGATCGGGGCCCCCAATTCACGTCCAGAGTCTGGAGGGCGTTTATGGAAAGACTGGGGGTCTCGGTCAGCTTGACCTCGGGTTTTCACCCCGAGAGTAATGGGCAGGTGGAGCGCGTAAACCAGGATGTGGGCAGGTTTCTGCGGTCATATTGCCGGGACCGGCCTGGTGAGTGGGCGAGGTATGTTCCTTGGGCTGAGCTCGCTCAGAACTCCCTCCGCCACTCCTCAACGAACATGTCCCCGTTTGAGTGTGTGTTAGGTTACCAGCCGGTCCTGGCCCCATGGCACCAGAGTCAGACCGAGGCTCCTGCGGTAGAGGAATGGGTACAGCGCTCCAAGGACACCTGGAAAGCCGTCCAGGAATCGCTAAAGTTAGCAGGACAACGGCAGAAGAGGAGCGCTGACCAGTACCGCAGTGAGGCCCCCGTGTTCACACCGGGGGACAGGGTCTGGCTCTCGACCCGAAACCTGCCTCTCCGCCTGCCCTGTCGGAAGCTGGGGCCGCAGTGTGTGGGGCCGTTTAAAGTCCTGAGGAGAATAAACGAGGTGTGTTATAGGTTACAACTCCCTAGGTATTACCGTATTAACCCCTCGTTTCATGTGTCTCTCCTCAGGCCGGTGGTGGCTGGTCCCCTGCAAGAAGGTGAGGTGCCTGAGGTCCCTCCACCCCCTCTGGAGATCGAGGGGTCCCCGGCGTACACAGTACGTGCCATTCTGGACTCGAGACGCCGGGTGAGGGGCCTACAGTACCTCGTGGACTGGGAGGGGTACAGTCCGGAGGAGAGATGCTGGGTTCCGGTGGGGGAGATTTTAGATCCTACTTTACTGAGAGACTTCCACCGCCTCCACCCGGATCGCCCGGCACCTCGCCCTCCGGGTCGTCCTCGAGGCCGGTGGCGGCGCGCTGCGGGAGCCGCGCGTCAGGAGGGGGGTACTGTCACGACTTCCGCCGAAGTTGGCTCCCCTGCCTGTTCGGGCGGTGCTCGGCGGTCGTCGTCACCGTCCTACTAGCCGCCACCGATCCCTTTTTCGTTTGTCTGTTTGTTTTGTCTTATTAGTGGCACCTGTTTTTTGTTTCGTAATGAGCTTCCCTATAATTAGGAGTTTGACCCGCCCTTGTTTTGTGCGGGATTGTTTTTTGTTACGTGTGTGTATGTTTGGGTTTTGGCAAGTGTTCTCTCTGCGCCCTGGATGTTCGGGCTTATTCAGTTTTGGATTAAGTAAAAATATAAGGAATATTTTTTTCCAAAGCGGCTCTCTCTCTCTGCGTCTGGTTCTTTCGGCAACCTAGTCCCGCGTGACATTATCTCTTTATGCTTTTTGTGACTCCTATCTTTGGCTGGGTAAATGGCTGTGTTTTTCTGTGGCTATGTACTGACCTAACATAATCGTTTGGTGTGCTTTCGCCGTAAATCATTTTTTAAATCAGACATGTTGGCTGGATTCACAACATGTGTAGCTTTAACTTGGGGTCTTTCATGTGTGATTTCATGAAAGATTGATTTTTATAGTAATATATTTGAATTTGGCGCGCTGCATTTTTTCTGGCTTTTGGCCAAGTGGGACGTTAGCGTCCCACATATCCCAAAGAAGTTAACCTGTCTTGGGCACGTGAGACGGTAGCGTCCCACCACTTCAACAGCCAGTGAAACTGCTGGGCGCCAAATTCAAATACAGAAATACTCATTATAAAAAACAAAACAAAACATATTTTACATAGGTTTAAAGATTAACTTCTTGTAAATCCAACCACGGTGTCAGATTTAAAAAATGCTTTACGACGAAAGCATACATTACGATTATGAGAACATAGCCCACAAGACAAATCATTACAAACAGTAGCCAGCCAGATAGAACAGTTACACAATTTAGAAATAGAGATAAAATGAATCCCTTACCTTTGATGATATTCATATGGTTGCACTCAGCAGACATTCATTTACTCAATAAATATTCCTATTGTTCAATAAAGTCTCTTTATACCCAAAAAAACTCAGTTTCGTTTGCGTGTTTTCTTCAGTAATCCACAGGCTGAAATGCAGTCAAAACAGGAAGACAAAAAAATCCTAATTGTATCTGTACAGTTCATAGAAACATGTCAAACGATGTTTATATTCAAACCTCAGGTTGTTGTTAGCCTAAATAATCGATACTATTTAAACCGGACAATAACGTTGTCAATATAAAATGTAAACAAGAAACGCACTCTCTCGGTCTTGCGCAGGAAAAAGCTCCGTGAAACTTTAGGGTCCACTCATTCAGACTGCTCTTACTTCCTCATTTTTCGGAATACAAGACTGAAACACATTCTAAAGACTGTTGACATCTAGTGGAAGGCATAGAAACTGCAAGTTGAGTCCTAAGTCAAGGGATACTGTAATGGCATTGAATAGAAAACTACAAACCAAAAATAAAACTACTTCCTGAATGGATTTCTCTCAGGTTTTCGCCTGCCAAATCAGGTCTGTTAAACTCACAGACACTATCTTAACAGTTTTGGAAACTTTAGAGTGTTTTCTATCCAAATCTACCAGTTATATGCATATCATATCTTCCGGGCCCAAGAAACAGGCCGTTTAATTTGGGCATGCATTTCATCCAAAATTCCGAATGCTGCCACCTACCCTAGAGAAGTTAAGAATATCTTTTCGTTTCAGTCTCCTCCAGCTCTCTGCAGGTCATTCACTAGGTCCCCCTGTGTGGTTCTGGGATTTTTGCTCACCGTTCTTGTGATCATTTTGACCCCACGGTGTGAGATCTTGCGTGGAGCCCCAGATCGAGGGAGATTATCAGTGGTCTTGTATGTCTTCCATTTCCTAATAATTGCTCCCACAGTTGATTTCTTCAAACCAAGCTGCTTACCTATTGCAGATGCAGTCTTCCCAGCCTGGTGCAGGTCTACAATTTTGTTTCTGGTGTCCTTTGACAGCTCTTTGGTCTTGGCCATAGTGGAGTTTGGAGTGTGACTGTTTGAGGTTGTGGACAGGTGTCTTTTATACTGATAACAAGTTCAAACAGGTGCCATTAATACAGGTAACGAGTGGAGGACAGAGGAGCCTCTTAAAGAAGAAGTTACAGGTCTGTGAGAGCCAGAAATCTTGCTTGTTTGTAGGTGACCAAATACTTATTTTCCACCATAATTTGCAAATAAATTCATTAAAAATCCTACAATGTGATTTTCTGGATTTTTTTTTCTAATTTTGTCTGTCATAGATGAAGTGTACCTATGATGAAAATTACAGGCCTCGTTCATCTTTTTAAGTGGGAGAACTTGCACAATTGGTGGCTGACTAAAAACTTTTTTGCCCCACTGTATCTATTTATTATTGCCATAGAAATGCTAGCTGTTAAAATTAGATCAAACAATAATATTAAGGGATCAGAAATCCGTGGCTTAAAAACGAAGGTGTCATTGTACGCTGATGGCCTCATGACCCTCTCCACGGCCTCATAGAGGATCTAGATACTTTTGCTATCCTCTCTGGATAAAAACCTAATTATGATAACGTATTGGATAACAAAAAAAATTCACAATTTACATTACCATGTAGTTTACCAATTAAATGGTCTCACGG
This sequence comes from Salvelinus alpinus, assembly GCF_045679555.1. Lineage (NCBI taxonomy): Eukaryota > Metazoa > Chordata > Actinopteri > Salmoniformes > Salmonidae > Salvelinus > Salvelinus alpinus. The sequence goes on along the minus strand of NC_092091.1, from coordinate 76,014,234 downwards.
AGATGCAGACATACTCGGTATACAAATCCCAAAAGATAGAAATGATCTCACTCCAATACATTTTTATAGAAAGTTAGCAAAAATAGATAAGATCTTGCTACCGGGCAAAGGAAAATACCTGTCTATTTGTGGAAAAATCATCCTGATTAACTATTTAGTCATATCACAGTTTACCTATATGTTTATGGTTTTGCTTACACCTAGTGACCTGCTTATTCAATTCTATGAACAAAAAATATGACATTTTATTTGGAATTGCAAACAATACAAAATTTTAAAGGATTATGTATATAACGAATATGAGTTCGGAGGGCAGAAATTATTAAATATTAAAGACCTCTCACTAAAGGCATCAGTCATACAAAAGTTATACTTAAATCCAAACTGGTTCTCTAGTAAATCGGTAGGAATGTCTAATCCTATGTTCAAGAATGGCCTTTTTCCCTTTATTCAGATTACACCTGCTCACTTTCGGTTGTTTGAACTGGAAATAATCTCCAAATTATCATTATTTTTTAAACAAGCCTTAAAAAGTTGGTTGCAATTTCAGTTTAATCCACCTGAAAAGACAGAACAAATAATACAACAAATATTGTGCTTAATCTCAAATACACTAATTGATAAAAAAGGTATAATTTTACTGAATGATATCATAAATAGGACTCGTGGAGTTATGTCACACATGGCAGCTAACACAGACATATGGAAATGTCTGCTCTACCCAAAATTACAACCAATTAATTGCAGCATTACCACAAAAATGGAAGAGGCAAGTAGAAGGGGAAAAAAGTAAGGAACTTGTATGTCGGCCCTGTATTAAAGAACATAAATGGTTAAAGAAAAGTGTGATAAATAAAAACATATACCAATTTCATTTAAGGACCAAAAAACTGACAGCTGTGCCATATAAATTGCAAAATAGTTCAGAAGAGATTTTCGATGTACCCATTCCATGGCACATGGTTTATGAATTGATACACTAAACAACGCCGGACACAAAACTTCAAATTTTTCAATTTAAATTACTATACAACATTCGTGCAACCAATAGAATGTTATATATATGGGGGATACAATCTTCCCGGCTCTGCAGATTCTGCTGTGAGGAGGCAGAGTCATTAGATAATTCTATTTTGGTATTGTCCATACGTAGCTTGTTTTGGTCACAGGTCCAGGAATGGCTGAAGAATTGCAACATTTGCCTAGAACTAACGCTACAGATAGCAATACTGGGGGATTTGAAAAGCCATAGTCAACCAATCAATAATATAATAATTATTTTAGCTAAAATGTTTATTTTTAATTTACAATCTGTAGAAGCTATGAGAATAGAAAGGTTCAGTACTTGTGTGAAGCATCACAGCACAGATGAAAAATATATTGCAAATAGAAATCCAAAATGGATGATGTTGAGAGATAGATAGAACGGGTTGAATGGAGCTGAAGCGTGGGACTAATAACAAGATAACCAATGTAAAACATACGGGGTCTGTAAAATGTATATAGGTTCAGACATCTTGTGAAATAGCACAGTTACAAATAGAAATCAAACTGGATGGACATCAGAAATAGAGGAAGGACTAAAAACAAACAAAATATAACTATTGTAAAATGTATTGTGTCTGTAAAATGTGTATAAGATTTATAAACTGAAGGTAGAAGCCTAAGTGTTTATTAGTTTACTCCAATTGGGGGGAGGGTGGTAGGGTTTATGGGGAAAAATAAAGGTATATTCTTAAAAAAATATGTATATCTATATAGGTATGTGTATGTATATATGTGTATATGTATGCATGCATGTATGTATATGGATATATATATTTACCCCCCAAAAATATGGGGGATTGGAAATGATGCAGACAATTACATTGATGGACGCAACAATCTGTCCTGAATATTAAGCTGATCCAGCCCTTAATAAAAATACATTAAAAAATAAAATAAATGATCGTCCCACTAAGCACAAACCAGATGGGATAGCGTATCGCTGCAGAATGCTGTGGTAGCCATGCTGGTTAAGTGTGCCTTGAATTCTAAATAAATCACTGACCGTGTCACCAACAAAGCACAAACACACCATCACACGTCCTCCTCCATGCGTCACGATGGGAACCACACACGTAGAGATCATCCGTTCACCTACTCTGCGTCTCACAAAGACACGGCGGTTGGAACCAAAACTCTCAAAGTTGGACTCTTCAGACCAAAGGACAGATTTCCACGTTCTAATGTTAATTGCTCGTATTTCTAGGCCCAAGCAAGTCTCTTCTTATTATTGCTGTCATTTAGTTGTGGTTTCTTTGCAGCAATTCGACCATGAAGACCTGATTCACACAGTATCCCCTGAACAGGTGATGTTGGGATGTATCTGTTACTTGAACTCATTTACTTAGGAAGCATTTATTTAGGCTCCAATCTGAGGTGCAGTTAACTCTAATGAACGGACTGACCTTCATGTATTAAAGTAATGATGGGCTGCCATTTCTCTTTGCTTATTTGAGCTGTTCTTGCCATAATATGGACTTAACCCTATTTGGTAATATACTATCTTCTTTATACCACCCCTACCTTGTCACAACAAAACTGATTGGCTAAACGCATTAAGAAGGAAAGAAATTCCACAAATGAACTTTTAACAAATGCATTCCAGGTAACTACCTCATGAAGCTGGTTGAGAGAATGTCAAGAGTGTGCAAAGCTGTCATCAATAAGAAAGGTGGCTACTGAAGAATCTGAAATATAAAATATATTTCGATTTGTTTTACACTTATTTGGTTGCTAAATGATTCCACATGTGTTATTTCGTAGTTTTGATGTCTTCACTTTTATTCTACAATGTCGAAAATAGTAAAAATAAAGAAAAACCCTGGACTGATTAGGGGTGTCCAAACGTTTGACTGGTAGTGTATATACCTAATTTGTTTTGTTTTGTGTGTGTGTGTGTGTGTGTGTGTGTGTGTGTGTGTGTGTGTGTGTGTGTGTGTGTGTGTGTGTGTGTGTGTGTGTGTGTGTGTGTGTGTGTGTGTGTGTGTGTGTGTGTGTGTGTGTGTGTGTGTGTGTGTGTGTGTGTGTGTGTGTGTGTGTGTGTGTGTACATGCCTCTCTCTCTCCAACGTCTAGTTCATAGTGCCATTTTCTCAAAATATATAATCAGTCGTCAGAGTTCCTTAACCATCAGTACCTACAAAAGGCCTTTTTCACAGATCCAGTACTCTCGATTGGAACACCCCAAGTCCCACCAATCTCCTTGGCCTGATGACAAGTAAGGTACCACCACACAGTTCTCCCCGCCACCACCGTTAGGCTCTCCACTCCTCCAATAGCTGCAGTAGAAACAACAGAGTTACACTGATCACTCTCTCAGAACCTAGAGTATGAACAACACAGAGTTAGACTGACCACTCTCTCAGAACCTAGAGTATGAACAACATAGAGTTAGACTGACCACTCTCTCAGAACCTAGAGTATGAACAACACAGAGTTAGACTGACCACTCTCTCAGAACCTAGAGTATGAACAACACAGAGTTAGACTGACCACTCTCTCAGAACCTAGAGTATGAACAACACAGAGTTAGACTGACCACTCTCTCAGAACCTAGAGTATGAACAACACAGAGTTAGACTGACCACTCTCTCAGAACCTAGAGTATGAACAACACAGAGAATCAGTCCTAATTCTTCCACTGTGGTCAGTGTTATTATAGAGCAGTTGTCTATTACCTTGGGGTGGTCAGTGTAATTAGAGCAGTTGTCTATTACCTTGGGGTGGTCAGTGTTATTGGAGCAGTTGTCTCTTACCTTGGGGTGGTCAGTGTTATTAGAGCAGTTGTCTATTACCTTGGGGTGGTCAGTGTTATTAGAGCAGTAGTCTCTTACCTTGGGGTGGTCAGTGTTATTAGAGCAGTTGTCTATTATCTTGGGGTGGTCAGTGTTATTAGAGCAGTTGTCTCTTACCTTGGGGTGGTCAGTGTTATTAGAGCAGTTGTCTATTATCTTGGGGTGGTCAGTGTTATTATAGAGCAGTAGTCTCTTACCTTGGGGTGGTCAGTGTTATTAGAGCAGTTGTCTCTTACCTTGGGGTGGTCAGTGTTATTATAGAGCAGAAGTCTCTTACCTTGGGGTGGTCAGTGTTATTAGAGCACTAGTCTCTTACCTTGGGGTGATCAGTGTTATTATAGAGCAGTAGTCTCCTACCTTGGGGTGGTCAGTGTTATTATAGCGCAGTAGTCTCTTACCTTGGGGTGGTCAGTGTTATTATAGAGCAGTAGTCTCTTACCTTGGGGTGGTCAGTGGGGTGCCGTCCACCCATTTCCAGGTCCCCTCAGTAACAGAGTCAGTCAGACCAATCCAGACATGACTGACTGATGTAAGCCCATTGATGAATGTCTGTTATTGTGACAGAAAACACCATTGTTAATACAATATCTCCACCGCTATTCTCTCTCTCTCTCTCTCTCTCTCTCTCTCTCTCTCTCTCTCTCTCTCTCTCTCTCTCTCTCTCTCTCTCTCTCTCTCTCTCTCTCTCTCTCTCTCTCTCTCTCTCTCTCTCTCTCTCTCTCTCTCTCTCTCTCTCTCTCTCTCTCTCTCTCTCTCTCTCTCTCTCTCTCTCTCTCTCTTTTCTATACATTTTTATTTTCTATGGTGGAAGGTTAATTCACTGTTTGTTTTAGCGGTACCACAGTTTTTTTTCGTCTCAAAGTTAGGGTAGATTAGAACAGAGTTTTATTTTCCTGGGGTTTGAACGGTGTGGTGTGCGCGATGGCTTCACAGACTAGCGCGGAGGAGACGCTGTCATTACGGCATCGATTCAGCTGTGTTCCTGAGAATGGAATTAAGGTGGAGGAGGTTCTGCTTGCGGTCAGCGAACAGGTAGGAGCAGAATTTATACATTCCGTTTCCAGAATGAACAAAGCTGTGGGACAAATTTTAGTACAGGGGTAGCAGTCCTTTTTGTACCTGGTATTTCTGTAAAAATGTGCTCCTCAAAGTAGGTGTGTACGGGTAGGCTGCTTGTAGTAAAAGCAGAAATTAACAACATGGGTTTTGTCTTTATATATGTGTATGCACCTAACACAGGGAGAGAGAGGGGGGTTCTATTTGGGTGTCTTAGACAGGAACTCTCACAGGTAGCGCCTGAGGAGACGCTGGTGGTCGGCGGGGACTGGAACCGTACAATGGATTTTACCAAAGACAGAAATGGGGAGGAGCCTCATTCAGGGTCAGTGGGGGTGTTAAGGGACATCTTAATCAGTTCGACCTAGTGGATGTTTGGAGAACTAGACATCCTGACACAAGACAGTATACATGGGTGAAGGTCTTTGGGGCTAGGGTGAGTGCAGCCCAACTTGATAGTTTTTAAATGTCCAGGAATCAGAACAATAGGCTGCTGGGCACTACCATTCTCCCGGTGGGTTTTCGGATCACCACATAACCATGGCTCAGCTGTCTATTTCACTAGGGCCATCATCCTATTGGAAGTTTAATGTAAAGCTCTTACAAGATAGCATTTAGACTCAGGTTTCCATAATTTTTTGGAAAGGTAGGGGCAGCAAAGAGAGGAGTATGAGTCTCTGAGTCAATGGTGTGATGTGGGGAAAGTCAACAGCATACAGCTCTCTCATTCTCAGAGGCTTGGAGAGTATTGGGGAAATTCGAGCGTGAGATGGAGGTAGAGATAGTGGGGCAAGGCAATGTAGGCCTCCAGGCTAATTTAGCTGAATTACGTCGGGACGTGGGCAGTTTTTTCCAGGTTAAAGAAAAGGGAGCATTAGTAAGAGCTAGGTTCTCCTTGCTCAAGGAAATGGACACTCCCAGCTCCTTTTTCTTTGGATTGGAAAGACAGAGCGGTGAAGCCAAGGATAAGCATTTTTACGGCTGTCTGATAGGCGGTTAACCTCTTGAGGGGGGAGATGCGAGAGCGGACTGTGGAGTTTTATATTGAGTTGTATAGGGCAGAACTGTGTGCTCAGATTTTGTTCACAGAACTCCCTAAATCCTCTCTGGCACAGAGGGATGAAATGGACGTTCCTCTGTTGTCACATGAACTGACAGAGTCCGTAACCCAGATGTCCCCCGGCTGTGCACCGGGGGTCGATGGACTCTGGGTGGAGTTTTATTTAAAAAAATCTGGGGAATATATTTGGACTGGACTTCTTTTGCGTGTTGCGTGAATGCGTCAGGTTAGGAGAGTTGCCGATGAGCTGGCGTCAGGTGGCTCTGACTCTCCTGCCCACTCTCTTGTGTGAACTTAAGAACTGAAGGCCTGTGGCATTGCTCTGTGCGGACTACAAGATATTTGCCAAGGTCCTCTCTAACAGACTGAAGTCCTATCTGGACTCTATAGTACACAAGGACCAGACATAATGTGCACCGTGCACGCTCAGTCACGGACAACGTGTTCTTGTTGGACTTATCGAGAGGTTTTGATGTGAACTTTGAACTTGTCTATCTAGATCAAGAGAAGGTTTTTGATAGAGTGGGCAATGAGTATCTGTTTAATGTGATGTCTGTGTTTGGGTTTGGGTCAACGTTTCCGGCCTGTGTGAGGATGTTGTAAGCTGGAGCGTAATGTATGGTCAAGTTGGGAGGAGGGCTCAGTAGGCCAGTCTGGGTGAGCTGGGGCATTAAACAAGGATGCCCTCTACCAGGGCAGTTATATACACTAGCCATGGAGACTTTTTTGGGCCTGCTATGCAGGAGACTGCAGGGAGTGTGCTAGACAGGCATGGGTGTGTTCACAGGCATAGCAGTGTTGGCGTATGCTAATGACATTTCTGTGATGGTCAGGGATGAGCAGGATATGCAGGCACTAGAGAATGGTCTTAAGGTGTGCAAAGGAGCTTCATCAGCTAAGGTGAAACAGGGGCAAGAGCAAAGCTCTGTTATGTGGGGCATGGAGGGATAGGGGGTTTGCAGTGGGGTTGTGAAGGGCTTAACATTTTGGCGGTGTACCTGGGCTCGGAGAGGTGGGTCAGGAAGAACTGGGAAGGGCTGTCACAAGCAGTGGTTTTAAGACTGGCCAGGTGGAGGTGGCTACTGTTCCAAGTGTCATATAGAGGGATGGTGCTGATAATCAACAACCTGGTGGCATCTTCCCTGTGGCTTAAACTGGCTGTCCTCAACCCTCCCGCCGGTCTGCTCACAGACCTGCAACGCAAGCTGGTGGATTTTTTTCTGGTTGGGCCATCACTGGCTGAGGGCGACAGTGTTGTACATGTCCATCCATGAAGGCGGGCAGGGCCTGGTGGAGCTGGAGAGCAGGGTGGCCAGGGTGGCTACATTCTGACTAAAGGTGTGCGCAGAGACTGCTGTACCATCCTGTTGTTGGCTGGAGGGAACCATTATGCACGTTGCTGAGGAGAGCCAGCGGATTATGGTTGGACCGGCAGCTGTTCCAAATGGAGCTGGAGAGGCTGAGTACAGCAGGTCTCTCAAACTTTTACTCTGGGGTGCTTAGGGCCTGGCAGCTATTAAGGCCCACATGTGAAGGGCTTGTGGAGCCTTGGCTGTGGGTGTGGGAGGAGCCTATCTTAGACACAACCCAGACATCCCTTTGAGATCGGGTCAGTCATCCACCCTGCAGAGGCAACTGATGGCAGCAGGTTTACTAAGGCTGGTTGACCTGCGACTGCTGGGAGAGGAGGGGTGGAAAACCCCGGAAGTCCTGGCACAACAAACAGGAATAATGTATTTTAAGCTGCTGGAGAGATTCCTGGAGGAGGTCCAGGAGGCACTGTCTGAGCCGATAAGGGGGGAGTTTGAGCAGCCAGAGGAGGAGGGGCCACCAATGTTTCCGCCACTGCAGGTGACGGCAGAGACTGGGGACTGGCAAGGGGGTCTGGAGGACTTGTTAGATTTTAACACTCCATTCCTGGGGGAGTTTGAGGGTGTGGGAGGTAAAGCCCTCTACAACCTCTCCATTAAGGTAAGGAACATTAGGAGCCTAACAGGAGTGAAGGCACATCAGTGGCAGGGGGTATGTGGGGCGAAGAGTAAGGTGGGTTTTAGGGGCTCTACAAACCCCCAGTACCAAAGAGGTCCAATGGAGGATTCTATATGGAACCCTGGCCACTAACAGCTGGTTGGCACGGGTTGAACCGGGAGTCAGGCAGGGGTGTTCTTTCTGTGTTATGAGTGAAACTGTGATTCATGTGTTTTCTGTGTGCACCAGGTTAATGTCATTAATATCTCTGTTGGAATGTCTGTGTGAGAAGTTGTGGGTGGGTTTTACTGTTGGGATGTTTATAATGGGGTACAGTTATTTAAATAAGGAGAAGGCCAAATGTGTGTTGTTGAATTGAACTGTTTGCTCAGGCAAAGTTGGCTATTTGGCTAACAAGGAGGAACAGGGTCAAAGGTGGGGAATAACAGACCCTTTACTATTATTCAATGGGATGGTCTCTGCGCGCCTTAGGGTGGAATTTGAGTTGTATAAAATGATACAAAGTGTGGAGATGTTTCAGAAGATATGGTGTGTTGGGGATGCTGTCTGTACAGCTGGGGATGATCAGTTGGATATACGGTTGTAGAAGTGGTGAGGTTTTGGTTATTGTGATGTGTGATGTTGTTTTTGTATTGTGCTGTAGAGGGCAAGGTGAGTATGGAACATGTATGCAGTACTGCAGTACAGGACATTTTGACAACAAGTCAAAAGTCTCTATCTCTCTCTCTTTTACCTGTTCATCTTCGCTGTTAATGATCACCAGGTCTGCTCCTCTGTTCAGACAGTCGTGTCTGGCGTAATCCCAGGTTTTCTTCACAGTGGAGATGTAGAAAGTAGAGATGTAGTAACAGCTGCCTTCAAACCTCATCCATCCATTAGAGCAACAGGTTTGCTCTGTTGAAAAATACAACACAATAAATAAATACAATTACTTGGGGCTATCCAAAAAGTGTTACCTAAAGGTTGTATACTGTTGACATTATTGAAGAAAACCTGTTCAATTCACTTGCCTTCAAACTTCTTCTGAAAGTTGGTGCTCTCCCTTTTTAACTGGTCTCTCTCTTTAGTCAGCCCATTGTAACTCGTCTGTAGCTGGTCTCTCTCTTTAGTCAGCCCGTTGTATCTCGTCTGCAGCTGGTCTCTCTCTTCAGTAATATTCATTTTATGAAGATAGATATGCTTATTTTTACAGTCTCCGATACTTCTGTTATCTGGAAAGGATTGATACATATAGCTACTGGTGAAAACGTCATTTGTTACTGCTACTGTAAGCGACAGGCATTAAAAACACACAGTCCTCGGGGACCACCAGACATTTCAACATGTTGTTGTAGCCCTAAAATAGGTAATTTCACCTATTCAAAGGCTTTATGAGTAGTTTACAATTGGAATCAGGTGCTAGCCCTGAAATACACAAGGAACAGCTGGGGGTCCCAGAGAGGAGGTTTAAAAACCACTGGTCTAGAAGGGGGGCACATTTTTGTTTTGACCTTAGCATGACACACCTAATTCAAATCATCAAAGCGTTATGATGAGTTGATAACTTGAATCAGCTATGTGCTGCTGTGTCAAAAATATAAATGTTCCCCTGGGCCAGGATGGAGAAACACTGGTCCAGAAGGTCTGCTGAAAGAAGATACAATATCTTGGATGTGGTTTGCAAGTTCCTTAAACATGTTTAACAGAGGACGAACGTAGGGAAGTTGGGACCTTGTTGTGAAAGTCTGATATAGTGTGATGATTAGATAACAATACACTCACAGACTAGTCTCAGGGAGATGTTGAGAGTGACTTGTAGAACACAGAGTATCCCAAAGCTCACAGCAACCATCCTATACAGTGTTCTCCCTGAATCCTCAGGTCCTGAGGAGATACACACTGATGTGAGAACACACACACACACACACACACACACACACACACACACACACACACACACACACACACACACACACACACACACACACACACACACACACACACACACACACACACACACACACACACACACGTACACAAGCATACAGATACACACACACACACACACACACACACACACACACACACACACACACACACACACACACACACACACACACACACACACACACACACACACACACACACACACACACACACACACACACACACACACACACATAAAAGAGGGTGGGGGTGTGACATTATCTGCCACAATAGGACTGTTTCTCACAACTGTTTTATGATATAAAGTCTACCAATCCATTCTTGAAGATGATAACTTATAAAAGCCTCATGATCTTAGTTCAACAGTCATTCCCCATCAGAACCAACATATAACCTGTTAAATTAATTGTTTCTAAACAATATTGTAAACAAACTGTATGTATAGTCTCAAAACACAGTTCAAACTACAAGTTGCTATCAGTAAGCATTTTCCTTGTGCTTTTGTTCATGTGTTTAAGTCTTTGTCTGTGTACGGTATGTGTGTGATAGAGAGCTTTCCTAGTTTTTACCTGAGCGATGGGTCTCAGTCTTCGTCCTTTTCTTTGCTCTGTTCTTTTTTTGCACAACTTTGTTTTCTTCAATAACCTCTTCATTGATGTAGTCATCCATCTTAACTAACTGTATAGTTACCTTTCCAAATGACTCCTAATGGTAATATCTACTATATTTCGAACTTCCCTGACTAGTAGTTGAGTAGTTGGTCTGATATGCGTCTCCACCAGGTACCTTTCTGTTGTCCACTGCAGTTGACAGAATGTTTTAAGTATCCAATAACCTTCAAGCAGGAAGTTGGTAGACCTGACAGGATAATCTAAACACAGCGATATAACATGATATTTGCATGACAACAAGTTGTGACGAGTGCAGCCTTTCAGCCTATCACTTTATAAGGCATGTTTGGGGTATCATTCATAAGGAAGTCACGTTATGGCTTGTACTCTGTGACCGGTCATCGATGGCCATATAAGGTCCTTTCTTTCTATCTATGTAGTCTGTCTGTGACATAAGTGTGAAGAGTTATTCAGAGCTGGAGGGGGAAATCTATGTCTGCATCTTTATCAGAGGTTTAAAAGGGGAACTTTACGTGTGCGTGTGCGTGTGTGTGTGTGTGTGTGTGTGTGTGTGTGTGTGTGTGTGTGTGTGCGTGTGCAGCATGCATATGGCCTCTCAGTTCTGTTCTGCCCTTTCTGTGTCCAACTGCAGGTGACACGATTTTAAGTATCTAATCACATTCAATCAGGAAGCTGGTAGACCTTGTTAAAGGACTTTGTTCCTTTATTTATTAAGTCTGTGACTTTGTTATTCTTATTGAAGTGATAAATAAGCATAGGTTAATAATTGGTCCCACCTTTTTCTTTTTTTACCAAGCATAAGCCTATGACAAATCACATGACATGTTGCTAAAAAAGAATGAAGAATCATTTTCCAGAGTACAGTTTGTCTACATACTCACCTATAAATCTAAACAGAACAATTATGTGTCTTATTTTTTCTCTCTTCCGATATTCTCTTAATTTTATTTTTCCTCCTCTGTCTCTCTCTGACACTTCCTCCTCTGTCTCTCTCCCATCTCCTCTCCTCCCATCTCCTCTTCTCCTGTCTCCTGTCCTCCAGTCTCCTGTTTCCTCATATCTCCTCCCTAATAGAGGAAAAAGTCCACATTCCTTCCCATTGGACAATATTATACAATGCGTTTTTAGAAGGAAGCAAAGAGACCAAGAGGATGCAAGGAGGAATCAAGGAAGGATGAGTTGAGAAAAGCCCATGGGCATGTCTGTAATACCTCTATGGTGAGTTCATCTCTCACTTTAACCACTAGGTGGCAACATCGCCCATTGAGAGAGAGAGAGAGAGAGAGAGAGAGAGAGAGAGAGAGAGAGAGAGAGAGAGAGAGAGAGAGAGAGAGAGAGAGAGAGAGAGAGAGAGAGAGAGAGAGAGAGAGAGAGAGAGAGAGAGAGAGAGAGAGAGAGAGAGAGAGAGAGAGAGAGAGAGAGAGAGAGAGAGAGAGAGAGAGAGATTTGTATTAAGAATGTTGTTTTCTGTCACAACAGACATTCATCAATGGGTTTAACTCAGTCCAAGAAGCCAGGTACCTCCAAATTATGCTTGGCGATAGACAGAAAGCCTGAGTCTATTTATGAACCAGTGCATCAATCTAAGTAACATAATAAAAAAATCTACATCAAAATCCATCAGTTTTTGCATTGGCTGCGTCTCAATCCAGCACATCTGCCTATATCGGCCTTCCACATCTGTGGGGGAAGGTGGCAGAGCTAAAGCATTGTTTATCAGACCATGAGACATCCTGAAAATCAGTCTTCCCAGAAAAACGTCTGTAGTGTCCGAACGGTGTGACCTACAAACTATTATGACCCAGTATGTAAAGGAGTATTCAACGCTTGTATTCTCCAATGTGTTTTGAGAAGGAGGCGAGGACAGAGAAAGAATTTATACTTACAGCCTGAATTGAAAATGGATTTCATTTATTTTTCTCTCACCCCCACAGTGACAAAGTGAAGTCATGTTTTTACATTTAAGTCATTTAGCAGACGCTCTTATCCAGAGCGACTTACAAATTGGAAAGTTCATACATATTCATCCTGGTCCCCCCGTGGGGAATGAACCCACAACCCTGGCGTTGCAAGCGCCATGCTCTACCAACTGAGCCACACGGCTCAGTTGGTGTGTAATTTCCATAAGTATTCACACCCTTGAGTTCATACTTTGTAGAAGGACCTTTGGCAGAGATTACAGCTGTGAGTCTTTCCACACCTGGATTGTCCATTATTCTTTTCATAATTCTTCAAGCTCTGTCAAATTGGTTGTTGATCATTGCTAGACAACCATTTTCAGGTCTTGCCATGGATGTTAAAGTTGATTTAAGTCAAAACTGTAACTCGGAAACTCAGGAACATTCACTGTCTTCTTCGTAATCAACTCCAGTGTAGATTTGGCCTTGTGTTTTAGGTTATTGTCTTGCTGATAGGTGAATTCATCTCCCAGTGTCTGGTAGAACGCAGACTGAACCAGGTTTTCCTCTAGGATTTTTCCTTTGCTTAGCTCTATTCCATTTATTTTCTAATCCTGAAAAACTCCCCAGTCCTTAAGGATTACAAGCATACCCATAACATGATCCACCCACCACTATGCTTGAAAATATGGAGAGCGGTACCTGGTAATGTGTTGTGTTGAATTTGCCCCGAACATAACATTTTGAATGTGGCCTTGCCACAGTTTTTGCAGTATTACTTCAGTCCCTTGTTGAAAACAGGATGCATGTTTTGGAATATTTGTTTTATGTACAGGCTGCCTTCTTTTCACTCTGTGGAGTAATTACAAGGTTGTTGAACCATCCTCAGCGTTCTCCTATCACAGCCATTACACTCTGTAACTGCTTTAATGTCAGCATTGGCCTCATGGTAAAATCCCTGAGCAGTTACCTTCCTCTCAGACAACTGAGTTAGGAAGGACGCCTGTATCTTTGTAGTGACTGTGTGTTTTGATACACCATCCAAAGTGTAATAACTTAACCACGCTCAAAGGGATATTCTGTCTTTTTTTCCCATTTTTTTCATCTACCAGAAGGTGCCCTTTTTGCGAGGCATTGGAAAACCTCCCTGGTCTTTGTGATTGCATCTGTGTTCACTGCTTGACTGAGGGACCTTACAGATAATTGCATGTGTGTCACGGTTTTCTAAACTTGAACCCAGAAGCAGACCAGGACAAGGAGAGTAGGAAGAGGGTGAGTATTTATTTACAAGTTTAAACGTAGAGGTAGAAAGAGCCAGGTGGTGGAGCGGACAGCGGAGGTGAGTTGATGGGAGTGAATAGGCAGATCCAAGGGGGTAACAGAAGCCACCGACGACCAGGCAGGGATGGGGTGAGTGTTCCGGGTGAAGGACTGTAGACAGAACAAACGGAGGTAAGTTCAAGGCAAACAAGACGTACAAAACAACAAAACAAACTCTATCAAACTGGAGGCTGATAAGCTGGCACAACATACTGTTCATGGCTAACGATCCGGCAGGGAATGGATGTCCGGTCAGAGCTTATGAAATGGAGGGGTGATGATCAGGACCAGGTGTGCAGATAGCTGATGGGATACAGGTGCGGGTAATCAGAGATCTCCCAACTAGCTACGTCGCCCGGCAACCAGACAGGGTGCGTTCCAGGACACCGGAAAAACACTCCAGGACAGAACACAGGCAAAAACAGACTCAGGAAGCGGGATTCGTGACAATGTGTGGTGTACAGAGATGAGTCATTTTTTTTTATCATTAAAAATATATTTCCACTTTGACATTATGTGTTATTGTGTGTAGGCCAGTGACAATAAAATCTACATTTAAACCATTTTAAATTCAGGCTGTAACACAACAAAATGTGGTAAACGTCCAGGGGTGTGAATACTTTCTGAAGGAATTTAAGGAGGCATCATGAATTTCGGCAGCACCATCAACACGAAACTACGAGAGAGAAGACAAGTATAGAGCGAGAGAGATTGAGAACTATTTCTCACAGATCCAGTAACTGTTAAATGAACACCGATAGTCATGCCATGTTCCTTGGCCTGATGACGTGTGAGTTAACAACACACAGTCCTCCACTCCACCACCAGTAGGCTGTACCCTCCCCCAATAGCTGCAGTAGAAACAACAGAGTTATACTAATCACTCTCTCAGACCCTAGAGTATGAAAAACACAGAGTTAGACTGACCACTCTCTTGTTGTTAATCCCACCACAGTTTCCGATTTCAAATAGGCTTTACAGCGAAAGCACCACAAATGATTATGTTAGGTCACCACCAAGCCACAGAAAAACCATTTTTCCAGCCAAAGATAGGAGTCACAAAAAGCACAAATAGAGGTAAAAGTATTCACTAACTTTTGATGATCTGGACCCTCAATCTGGACCCTCTATTTCTGAAACTGTCCGCCGCCATTGTCGCACCCCCTATTACCAGCCTGTTCAACCTCTCCTTCGTATCATCTGAGATCCCCAAGGATTGGAAAGCTGCCGCGGTCATCCCCCTCTTCAAAGGGGGAGACACCCTGGACCCAAACTGTTACAGACCTATATCCATCCTGCCCTGCCTATCTAAGGTCTTCGAAAGCCAAGTCAACAAACAGATCACTGACCATCTCGAATCCCACCGTACCGTCTCCGCTGTGCAATCCGGTTTCCGAGCCGGTCACGGGGGCACCTCAGCCACGCTCAAGGTACTAAACGATATCATAACCGCCATTGATAAAAGACAGTACTGTGCAGCCGTCTTCATCGACCTGGCCAAGGCTTTCGACTCTGTCAATCACCATATTCTTATCGGTAGCCTCGGTTTTTCTAATGACTGCCTTGCCTGGTTCACCAACTACTTCGCAGACAGAGTTCAGTGTGTCAAATCGGAGGGCATGTTGTCCGGTCCTCTGGCAGTCTCTATGGGGGTACCACAGGGTTCAATTCTCGGGCCGACTCTTTTCTCTGTATATATCAATGATGTTGCTCTTGCTGCGGGCGATTCTCTGATCCACCTCTACGCAGACGACACCATTCTGTATACTTCTGGCCCTTCCTCGGACACTGTGCTATCTAACCTCCAAACGAGCTTCAATGCCATACAACACTCCTTCCGTGGCCTCCAACTGCTCTTAAACGCTAGTAAAACCAAATGCATGCTTTTCAACCGTTCGCTGCCTGCACCCGCACGCCCGACCAGCATCACCACCCTGGATGGTTCCGACCTAGAATATGTGGACATCTATAAGTACCTAGGTGTCTGGCTAGACTGCAAACTCTCCTTCCAGACTCATATCAAACATCTCCAATCCAAAATCAAATCTAGAGTCGGCTTTCTATATCGCAACAAAGCCTCCTTCACTCACGCCGCCAAACTTACCCTAGTAAGCACATTTGTGGCCTGCTGGAGGTCATTTTGCAGGGCTCTGGCAGTGCTCCTCCTGCTCAAAGGCGGAGGTAGCGGTCCTGCTGCTGGGTTGTTGCCCTCCTACGGCCTTCTCCACGTCTCCTGATGTACTGGCCTGTCTCCTGGTAGCGCCTCCATGCTCTGGACACTACGCTGACAGACACAGCAAACCTTCTTGCCACAGCTCGCATTGATGTGCCATCCTGGATGAGCTGCACTACCTGAGCCACTTGTGTGGGTTGTAGACTCCGTCTCATGCTACCACTAGAGTGAGAGCACCGCCAGCATTCAAAAGTGACCAAAACATCAGCCAGGAAGCATAGGAACTGAGAAGTGGTCTGTGGTCACCACCTGCAGAATCACTCCTTTATTGGGGGTGTCTTGCTAATTGCCTATAATTTCCACCTTTTGTCTATTCCATTTGCACAACGGCATATGAAATGTATTGTCAATCAGTGTTGCTTCCTAAGTGGACAGTTTGATTTCACAGAAGTGTGATTGACTTGGAGTTACATTGTGTTGTTTAAGTGTTCCCTTTATTTTTTTGAGCAGTGTATATAGATTCTCTTTTATTTTATTTTTAATTTTTTTTTACTACTATGTTAGTGACTTGTTTATTGTTTACTCCATGTGTAACTCTGTGTTGTTATCTGTTCACACTGCTATGCTTTATCTTGGCCAGGTCGCAGTTGCAAATGAGAACTTGTTCTCAACTAGCCTACCTGGTTAAATAAAGGTGAAATATATATTTTTTTTAAATGATCGTCATCAGATGACACTCATAGGACTTCATGTTACGCAATACATGTATGTTTTGTTTGATAAAGTTCATATTTATGTAGAAAAATCTGAGTTTACATTGGCGCGTTATGTTCAGTAGTTCCAAAAACATCCAGTGATTTTGCATAGCCACATGAATTTTACAGAAATACTCATCATAAATGTTGATGAAAATACAAGTGTTACACATGGAATTATAGATATACCTCTCCTAAATGCAACCGCTGTGTCATATTTCAAAAAAGCTTTACGGAAAAAGCAAACCATGCAATAATCTGAGAACGGCGCTCAGAATTTTCTTTTATTATCCGCCATGTTGGAGTCAACAGAAATCAGAAATAACATTATAAATATTCCTTTACCTTTGATGATATTCATCAGCATTCACTCCCAGGAATCCTAGTTCCACAATAAATGTTTGATTTGTTCGATAATGTCCATTATTTATGTCCAAAAAGCTACTTTTGTTAGGGCGTTAAGTACACAAATCCAAACGCTCGTGCAGGTCCATCCGAACGTCGGACTAAAAGTTCAAAAAAGTTCAAAATGTTACATTACAGTTTGTAGAAACATTTCAAACTAAGTATAGAATCAATCTTTAGGAGGTTTTTGTCATAAATATTCAATAACGTTCCAACCGGAGAATTCCATTGTCTGTAGAAAAGCCATGGAACACAGGTTGCTCTCATGTGAAATGCGCTGGACCAGGACCTGGCTCTCTGCCAGACCACTGACTCAAAGAGCTCTCATCTGGCCCCACCTCACAGTAGAAGCCTCATTCAAGTTTCTAAAGATGTGTGACATCTAGTGGAAGCCCTAGGAAGTGCAACTTCACCCATATCTCACTGTGAATTCGATAGGGGCTGAGTTCAAAAACTACAAACCTCAGATTTCCCACTTCCTGTTTGGATTTCTTCTCAGGTTTTTGCCTGCAATATGAGTTCTGTTATACTCACAGACATCATTCAAACAGTTTTAGAATCTTCAGAGTGTTTTCTATCCAAATGTACTAATAATATGCATATATTAGCAACTGGGACTGAGGAGCAGGCCGTTTACTCTGGGCACCTTATTCATCCAAGCTACTCAATACTGCCCCCAGCCATAATAAACATAATAAATAGGAAATTTAAATAAAATCTCAAGGTGGAGAACAATGGCGAGTTAGAGTCTACTCTTTGTGAAAAAAATCCCTGAGGAATAAGAAAGTACTATAGAGGTTATAACTAAATAGGAAATCTTATACGACCTAGAAATAATTTAATAAGTGTTGTATGCCCTGGGTCCCGGGAATTTCCCGCAAAGACTGATCACCTTCGCTGAGAATTGTTGGGACAGGCAGAATTTAATTATAAAATAATTGAGAACGGTGCTTATTATGGCAGCAGCACTCGACCTAGGAGAGGCAACGCTGGCACAAATAGCTGCCCAGGCCGGTAGTCTGGAGCAGGAAAGGGAACTTAGGGCACAGGGTAATCTACCAGACTGAATATTTTCTGTATGTGTACCAGGTTATGAATGGAAAGATCTAATACGAAATGAGCAGTGAGCAGTAAAATAAATGGTTGGGTGGAAAGGCAGACAGAACTTCTGGGAGGATAAAAACTTTGTAAAAATAAATATTGCCCCCAGCGACCTAATGGTAGGCCAAGTAAATGACTGGGCCGTGATAAAAGTACTGCCGATCGAGGGAGAGAGTAAGGGAAATTTTCACCTCAAAATGGGGTGTGTGACACACCACCTGAGGAAATATTGGAAAGATATAGTAGGGATAATAAATTAATGTAGATAATGGGTCTCATACTATGCAACTTATATAAAATTATTGATGAGACTGAGTTAAGATTAACCCAGGTTATTGTTAGACAAAATACAGTGGACTCCCGAAAGAGAGATTTCATTAGTACAGAAAACATATGCTATATTTAGCAGTGTTTTGGCCTTAGCTAATCATTTGAAGGTTTGTCTTTAAATAGTAGAAAGATGACAAGAATATATGGCATCTGTTGTGACCCAGGATCATTGAGAGTATCGGTTTAATTAATTATCTTATAGGTTACTACATAGAAATGTTGAGTTCTTTAAAATTCATTAGTGCAAACAGGGAGTCAGTGAGACAGTCAGTCAGTCAATATTTGGAAACGAAAACATATCTGGTACTGACAGTATTAGCTGCGGCAACAGGAAGCATATGCGGAAGCGAAAAAGCCACAGCCATTGAAGCAGCAGCGAAGAGGAAGTTAAACATAGACATAACTACATTGAAAGAGCTGAGAAGGATAATGACCCAGGTAGAGACCTACTAGAGCAACTAGAAGGAAACGGCACTACGGGGGAATGGAACTTTATATGGAAACAGATAGTACAAAGAGAGGCTAGTGTAGCCAAGAGGCCCCCACCAAAGGAAAAGAGAACCTATTGTCATTAACAGATGCAAAAGAGCTACACCAATTACGGATGCTGAAAATGAACCACTTTAAACCGGTGGACATAGACAAACAAAAGCACAGAATTAAGGTAGCTACAGACCTACCAGAGGAATGTATAAATAAAATAATGGACGCACTTAACCACATTAAGATGCAAAAGTACAAAAATGACTGTGGACAGTTGGGCCCGGAGTATGCTCACACCATCATTGGAGGAGTACATAAGCCAGTGAAGCAAAGCATAAACAACCAGATGGGGCTTTATAGTTAAGAATAAAACTACAGGAGACACAGTAACTAACCAAAGCCGAATTATTACAGGCACGGCCCAGAAAGCAGAAGTAATGGCCGTAATAGAATCACTTCTGCACTGCACAGGAGCCAACCTGAAAAGGGTAGAAGTGGTAACAGACAGCCACTACTGTGCACAAGCAATGACCTCGTACAAGAAGATTTGGCAGAATAATGGGTACAGAGGTGCCAAAAATAAGCCAATTCAATACGAGGGGGAATGGAGAAAAATCCATGAGTTAATGGATAAAATGGACATAGTGGTAAGTCATCAAAAGGCTCACACTGCTGACTCAGGTGCAGAAGCAGACTTTAACCAACTAGGAAACAGAGAAGTAGATGAACTAGTCCAGATGGGCCGAATAGTTCTTTACAAACAGGACAAAGTTAAGCTAAAAGCACTTCATGAAGATTGGGGACATTTGGGTTCCCGGATATTCATGAAGAGGCTAAAAGATGAGGGCATATTACATACTAGAGAGGAAGTTCTAGATATATGCGCTCAATGTTCTACTTGCCAAGAACAAAAGGTTAGTAACCTAGGCAGAGTAGCTTGTCAACACATTAAATGCAGTACACCATGGAAGCAAATAGCATTAGATACTATGGGTCCAATGAAAGTAGCTACTTCATTTGGACATAGGTATGCTATAGATGCGGTGTGCATGGCTACAGGGTACTCAACAGTGCTCACCTCAAAATCATCCAATGCGTTGCCAGTATTGCAAATACTTAACCTTCTGACTCTTGCTCTAGGTCCATTCCCATTGTTAAGGACTGACAATGGGACCCAATATAAGAATAAGAGAGTGGAGGATTGGTGTGCCGAGCAGGGAGTCTAGCACATATTCTCCCCTCCTTATACTCCCCAAGCAAATGGTTGCGCGGAGAGAACAATTGGAAAGCTTAAAACAACACTAGGGTTGTGGAAAGCAGAAAAGGACTGGGGACCCAAGCTAGTACAAGCCTGTGTGGAGTTAAATCTGACTCCCACTGATACAGGACCCAGTCCTAGAGAATTGATGGGATTACCCAACATCAGCTCAGTGGTGGGAATAGCTAATGCGCAGTCTCCCCCTCTACCTTGTGTGTTACAGGTGGGAGACTGGATTAGGATTAAGAAACCACCAGGAGCCGACACCGGGGATAGAGTTATCCCGAAAAAATACGGAAAAAGGCAACAAATTGTAGAAGTGACTAGTGCAAACACGGTCAAAGTAGACGGTGATATAACAGCCGATATAGCCCAGCTTAAGAAAGTATGTCCACCCAAGAGTTAGTACCGGAGTGGATGCACCTGTTGAACTGCAGGTTGGGACTGCAGGTGCGTCGCTCGGGAGACACCATTTGGGTGGCCTCACATGTAAGACATGAGGACCTGGCTAAGGTGGGTGTTATGGTGGCTGCCAACACTCGAGTGTTGTGGCATAAGAGTATGTGCCAGGACCCTGCGGGGTTAGGTTATATGAACACAGCACCTTGTGATGTCTGTGGAGAAGCCACAGGAGAGGTCCAGTATGAGGGACCCTGCAAATATGAGCATTAGACAAATAGCCACGGGAAATGACGGTGGTGAAGAAGGGGGACGACAAAGAGTTGGTCGAATCCTATGGTGTAGGAAATGCAGTAGGGAGGTATTCCCGGACTGCATGTTAGGTGCACAGGTGGTCACAGGACACTGGGATCCTCATAAGTGTGTGTGTGCATGGACACACAGAGGGGTGCTGAGAGCGAAAGATTGCATGGAATGTAGGCACCAGCAAATTAAAGGAAAAACAGAACTACTAAAAGGGAGTTTACTCACCCCAGTAAGAATGGAAGATCCCCTATGGCCAGTAGAGCAGGGGACATTTCAACAAGGAGGGGGAAAGAGCACTTATCAGAGTAGTGAACACTGGTTGGAAGAGAGAAAAATAGAACCAGTATCCCTCACGGGATATGGAATCCAACCAGGAGATCCAACTTGTTGGATGTTGGTGGATGGGAAATTCTCAAAATGGAATCCCAGGGAGTACCTCAGTCAACTGCTGCTAAACAGGCGTGACTGGGATCAGGACGATAGTTATGATATAGATAACAATCATGAGAGGAATAATCATCATGGGAGGATGAGAAGGTGCTGGTGGGAAGGCACAAGTAGACCAGTTAGGGAGCTACACTGGGGAAGGCTAATGAGAAGAGAGAAAACAGTGTGCTGTGTTACCAGGCTCATGGAAGTGGAAGACACTGAGCCAGTGCAAGGAGACAAAAGGAAGAGGTACATGGTCAAGTTGGGGTGGCAGTTGTATATTGCCCAAGACCCAAAAACTAAGTTGGACTGCGTATATTCCTGCCATATGCTGGTGGACAGGAAGGCAGTTCCTGGAGAGGGAAGGGGTTTCATTTCTGAAACTGCCCCTCCTGAGCCACACGGGAAACTGAGACAATTTATAAACCTATTAAAAAGAAAGACAACCGCTGCCATGCAAGACCCTGGAAAGGGTACGTCAGGGCAAAGGGACACAGGCCATATTAGGTCATAGTGCCAAGCGCTATAGTATCTGGATTAACCCTAGGGGCTATTTATGAGCAACAAGAAAAATAAGTATTAAAAGGCCTAGAAATAGAACAAGAGAGATGCCAGAGTAGCATCCCCACTTATAGAGCCTTTACTAAAAGATGGGGAATACCAGTACAGTGCACCCCAATAAATAGGACAGATTGCCCAGGATATCCATCGGTAAAATGAAAACAAAAATGGAATAATACCAACTGGAACGATACCTGGAACGAGAATAGCAACCTAGTGGTACTATGGAAATCAATAACTAACAACACCCTGCAAGGATGGCTAGTAAATACAACCCAAGGAGCGGTGTTAGTTAATCAAACCTGTGAAAATGGCCAATATATTAACTCTTATAAAGGGGGCCAATGGAAAGGGCAACTGGGAGATAGTAGCAACATAACAGAGATCAAATGTATTTATGATCAAGCTACTCATGGTCAGCCATGGACGAAGGTGGAGTGCAGCAGCCCTAAGACTGCAATAAACCCCAAGACCTGACCTCTGACATTAAAAACTCTGTCTATTACCATGACACCCCGAGCACAGCCGCCTCAGAAAATAACATGAGCAGTGTGACTAATTTAACCTTTTGTCAATAGGGGGAGCTGTTAGCATTATTTTTTTTTTTACATTTCCAAATTAAACTGCCTCGTACTCAATTCTTGATCGTACAATATGCATATTATTGTTATTATTGGATAGAAAACAGTCTATAGTTTCTATAGGAGTTGAAATTTTGTCTCTGAGTGGTACAGAACAATTTCTACAGCACTTTTCATGACAGGGTTCAGATTTCAGAAATTTTTACCTCTGATCTGGGGTCTGTTTATAAGGCCACAGTGAATGCTATGAAGAAACCGACACTACCTACGTCTTCCTCTGGGTGTCTGTACGTCATCACGTTTTCAATGAAGTCTATGGGACGTTCACAGCCATTATAAATGACAAAAATGTACAGAGACCCCTCTTTCTCAACGTGCGCCTCAAGCGTGAAGGCCATCGGACCTGCCTCGTTCCAAATCGTTTTCTAACCAGCAGTATTTCTCCGGTCATGTTTTCAGTCGTTATAGTTGTTAAAAACATCATAATGTAGTGAATTTTAACCGTTTTATATCAATTTATATCCGTTTAGTGCGATTTTGAGGAATTTCTTTGTCGTGCACTCTGAAAGTTTGGACACGCTTTAGGGTGTCGGTCGTTGGTGATGGACATTTCGAAGGACAGAGGACATCTATCGACCAAAAGACGTTTATAACATAGAAAGGATACATTGCCCAAGAATATGATGGAAGATCAGCTCAAAGTAAGCAATATTTAATATGATAAACCGTGTTTCTGTCGAAATATTTTAAACGCATACATCGCCATTTTGTTTGGTATAGCTTCACTTGGCCAACCCTGTATTGAAAAGTAAGGATAATTTTAAAAATGTAAATCAGCGGTTGCATTAAGAACTAATTTGTCTTTCGATTCCTGTCAACCCTGTATTTTTTAGTCAAGTATATGATTAGCTTTTAATTAAACT
Organism: Salvelinus alpinus; assembly: GCF_045679555.1. Lineage (NCBI taxonomy): Eukaryota > Metazoa > Chordata > Actinopteri > Salmoniformes > Salmonidae > Salvelinus > Salvelinus alpinus. Next base: position 75,990,811 of record NC_092091.1, on the reverse strand, counting down.
AGATCACTCTGATAGATGACGTCAGACATATTGAGGCTTGATTTCCTAGTATTTTCATTGTGTAACCACGGTTTTGTATGGCTAAATATGCACCTTTTCGAACAAACTGTATATGTATGTTGTAAAATGATGTTACAGGAGTGTCATCGGAAGAATTCTGAGAAGGTTAGTGAAAAAATTAATATCTTTTGGCGGTGGTTACGTTATAGCGCTCTTTGGCTGGAATCGATGCTCTGGTAACGTTGGAACATGTAGTATGCTAACTTATCGATTTATTGTGTTTTCGCTGAAAAACGCTTAGAAAATCTGAAATATGGTCTGAAATCACAAGAACTGGGTCTTTCCATTGCTATGCTTTGTCTATTTTTATGAAATGTTTTATGATGAGTAAATTGGTCATACACGTTGCTCTATCTAGTAATTCTAGTGGATTTGTGATGGTCGGTGCAATTGTAAACTGTGATTTCTACCTGAAATATGCACTTTTTTCTAACAAAAACTATCCTATACCATGAATATGTTATCAGACTGTCATCTGATGGGTTTTTTTATAGGTTATTGGCTATCAATATCTTAGTTGAGCCGAATTGGTGATAGCACCTGAAGGAGTAAGAAACTGATGGAGTTAGAATAGTGGTGTATTTTGCTAACGTGTTTAGCTAATAGATTTACATATTTTGTCTTCCCTGTAAAACATTTTAAAAATCTGAAATGGTGGCTTTATTCACAAGATCTGTATCTTTCATCTGGTGTCTTGGACTTGTGATTTAATGATATTTAGATGCTACTATCTACTTCTGAAGCTATGCTATCTATGCTAATCAGTGTGTGGGGGGTGGGGGGTGCTCCCGGATCCGGGTTTCTGAGGCAGTAAAAGTTAACCACACCGACTGCAAGCACAACAGTAACCACAAGTGCTTCAAGACACAGTAGCACAGGAAACAGGCCTAGTGCGAGTACCTCAACTGACAGATCAGCGGAGGCACAAAAACAAACACAGGAAATCATAGAGACATTGAACGTGTTATGTGTTAAAGGCAGCGGGACCAAAGCGAAACATAGAATACGAAGAAACGTGAACCATAAGGCACGGAGCTCAGGAAACCCTGAGACTAAATGGCTGACAGATGTAGTCCTGTATTTGCACCCAGGTAATACCTCTTCGTGGGACAACAGAATGTTAGGAGGGAGCAATGGCATTATTTTATCGTATGCAAGAAATAGAACTTATAACTACCCAGGATTCATTAGCGGCCCTATGGATAGGTTCCACAGAATGGAGTATGGAGTGTGGGGATATGATATCCTCCACTCCGCAAGAGCCGGAGAAAAACCAATAAAATATGCTACCACAGGGTGGGTATGTCTTACGACCCATAATAATTCAAACCCGGGAATGGCCTACCCGAGGTCAACCCCATGGACCACTCTAGACCTTCGAAGTTTGCAGGAAAACTATCAACCTAGTTTAGAGATGGCGCAGGAAATGTGTGCTGAAGCTCCCCTATGGAACTGGGGACAAGAACCAAACAATATGTTCCATAGGAAAAAAGGGAAAACAGCACAACAATATTATGACCAATGGGTTAAACCCCCAGCAAATAAGACAGAAGCCTGGGCAAGATATCATTGTATTTCAGCCCATGGCATTCTAAAAGAGTCAGGGATCCCCCACTTTCATAGATGGTCAGGAGGGCATTATCCCTCACCCGGAATGTTGGGAGTAGCTCCAGCATTCGCAGGAAGAAACGAGGAAGCGAACCAACGACTGGTAGATTGGGCAAACATGAGGGGCGCGTGCACCTCTAGAAAGTTAGTTGGGGGAACCATTATGAGGAAAATCAGAGCACAAGATAGAATGGAACATGTGCATCAGTTTGGGTACAGAATCCCACCGATAGGCAAAGTGCACGAGGATTCGTTCATTTGGATGTATGGGTTAACCCTACAAAAATCTAATATCACCGCAGGCAAAATGAGTAGAAAGGCCATAAAAGTGAACGAAACCGTAATTAGAGAAAATAAAGCTAGCAATACAGGCCCAGAAAGGGGTAGAGGGGCAATCAAAGGAACCGGTTTTCCTTATAGAAGAAAGTAAGGAAGAACATGGAGGGGGAACAGGTTTGAAGATAAGGAGACTAAGAAGGTATACTCCAAGGCATAGACAGGGTAATCAGAGATCAAGAAAAGAAAGGAAAGAAAGAGAGAAAGAGAAAGGGAGGCAGTTAGTGAAAGGATGGTTTGGACATAACTCAAAAGTCAATGGCCCTTGCGGGCTACTGGACGCAGGAGTTAGAAGACAGACAGCACTTGGGCCAGCCTGGCGTCCTATCTGGGTGCTAGAGGCATCAGAGGAAAGATAAGGTAAAACCAGACAAGGAGATGGATCAGATCATAAGGGCAAGGGACCTAACTGGTCCAAAATTGGAGAGCTTACTAGCGGGAGATCTGAGAAGGGAGCTGACATACATCGGGGATGAACTTATAGGTATGGTAAACCCCAAGAGTAGGAAGGGCAAGAAGAAGGCCAAGAAAGGCAGGCGACAATAACAAAATGGTCTAACCCATCTTCCCTGAATTATAGGAATTAGAAGATTCAGAGGAGGAACAGATGTATGAGGAAACAAAAATCCTAGGAGGATGGTGTATGGCTAGGTGGAGACATTCGTTAAACATTGGCAGATAATGGATAGGCCTGACTTACATGACTGTTGCGAGGGGCATATGTTGTGTTGGGAGGATACCAGAGAACTAGACTTATGTGGAGGGTGTGCATTCAGTGTGAAAGGAACTTTGCACGGAAGGCTAAATTGGAGAGGAAGAGATTTGGAGTGTATGTTTAGGTTGTTTAGAGGAAGCCAGAGATTGGCCAAAAATGAGGATAATGGTAAAAAGAGGAATGGCCTGGGAAATGACCCAAGACGGAGAAGAGGCAAAGTTGAGGGTTGTGTATAATGGTAAAGAAATAGAATGGGACCGGAAAACAGGAAGGATAGGGTTATCAGGGCTAAACAATATATATTACACAGGATGGAACCAGGACCAGGGGAGGATGGAATCGTCGGTGCGCCCGTTGTTCTAGCATAACCACAGGAGAAATTACTAGAGACACAAGATATGGGAATAGGTTAGATAAATATTATTGTAAGGCTTGCTTTTGTAGTGCAGCATGAAATAGGCATAGGTACTGCACATATGCTGAAAATGAAACAGAGGACTGGCCCAAAGATGGGTCATATGCAAACATTATTTTGAACGGCAGATTAACCGCTAAGTCATTAACAAATGATGGTCAGTACCTCAAGAGTAGATATTTTTTGAGGATGGAAGATGGAAAGGATGTTAGCTATGGCGTAGTACAGCGAATAGATGTTAGGGATACGCTATAAAGGAGTGTTCAGATCATGGAGGGGGTGTGACAAAAGCCAAAAAGGATCTGCCCACTCCATCAAGAAGTGAGGACAACAACACAGGGCATCCATGGGACCTCATGGAACCATGGACTACACCGGCAGAAACTGGACAACAGGGGGAAGCAGAAGAGATACCCATCATAGACTTCTCACTGCTGACTCTGGACACACCACCTCCAGTGGAAGAAACAACCAGCTGGTATCATCAAGTAGAATCAGCCAGCAGCAACACAGAAGCAGCAATGTGGGCAGCAGTGTTGCATGACCTAGATTTGGAACAGGAAGCTTGAGTTATAGCTGTGGAGCACTAACTGAGGTCTAAAATTGAGCGAAATAGTCTAAGGTTTAGACAGAGGCCCAGCACCTTGGAAACCCCCCTGTAAAAAAAAGGTATATAAAGAGAACAGAGATCATGAGAGAACTATGATTACTCACTGACATATGAGACAGACTTCATATGGAGAATCATCATAGGTACATTTACTATTGCACTATACTCCTTTTGTTGGACTAGTACAATATTTGAGAATCGGATATTTTTGCCTAAGTACTTTATTGGGTCACTATCTGCCTGGTTGAACTTTGTGAAGCCAAGACTGCGTCACTGAAACACAGGGGTCTAGACACCCCTTGATCACAGACAAAGCGGCGACCACACAGTGAGACATCAGGTACAGAAGTGATTAGCAATACAAGGAAACAGCCAAATACCAGTTCCAATATATTGAGTCTATACACAGGGTTGGAAGTGAATAGTATTAAAATATTGGAATTCGGAATGTAGTATTATTGCTGTGAGAATACCAATTACAGGAAAGTGACCAAGGGGCTGAGCATTTAAGGTAATTGAACTATTTTACTATTTAGTAAATATTGTTAGAAGTGTTAACGCATTTAAGGATTTGCAACATTACTGGCATAGCATAACGCATTTAGGATTGATTGAGCATTATTGATGTATTAGAACTGTATAACCATTTAACTGTAATATCATGTGTAAGACAAAAAACAGAGTGACTGAATAAAAGCTGGAAACTTTGACAACTAGGCCAGGATAGCTATCCGGAGAGAAAACGCCTTTGACACTCTCGCTAAACGGAAAGTGACCTTGGCTATAGGTTAAAGTGATAGCACTAAAGAATAATTCATTGTGTGGACAATAATATATCTTTGGAAAAGTCAAACATATAACAATACTAGTTTCCAAGTGACTACTAGCTGACGAGCATAATAACTAACAGAAGTTTAGTTATTAGGTATTGGTATACAAGAGAGGAAGAGACGAGTTAAGGGAATATAGGAGGAATCTATAAACATAAAGTAATAAAGTACTCATCTATCCAAGGCCTCACCCCAGACCGGGGAAATAAGGGAGTGACAACGTGAATGAAGGAACAAACCCAACTCACGCGAAGGGCCAGTGTGAATAAATAGAAGGGTTGGTAGGGCCGCACGGCTAGGCCCTTGTTACACCGAAGTAACTAAAATCCTAAAGTACTCTGCCTAGCCAGAGGACGGGATAGAGGCTTTTGCTGCAGGCGACGGGCAAAAGTCAGCACCGTGACAGTACTTAAAGTTTTGTCGAGCGATCGATAAACTTACACAAACGCTTGGATTGCTTTCGCTGTAAAGCATAATTTCAGAATCTGACACGACAGGTGGATTAACAAAAGGCTAAGCTGTGTTTTCCTATATTGCACTTGTGATTTCATGAATATAAATATTTTTAGTTATATTTATTGAATGTAGCGCTATGCTGTTCAGCGGTTCTTGATGACACTTATCCCGTTCACGGGATTGCAGCCATAACAGGATAACTCCTTACACTGATGTCACACACTTCTGAATAACTCCTTACACTGATGTCACACACTCCTGAATAACTCCTTACACTGATGTCACACACTTCTGAATAACTCCTTACACTGATGTCACACACTCCTGAATAACTCCTTACACTGATGTCACACACTTCTGAATATCTCCTTACACTGATGTCACACACTTCTGAATAACTCTTCACACTGAAGTCACACACTTCTGAATAACTCTTCACACTGACGTAACACACAGACAGTATAGAAAGACAAAAGGCCCCTCCCTATATGTCACCAGGTCATTGGTGATGTATGTGATGAAATAGGTGGCTGGCCACAGAGTACAAGCCATAACGTGACCTCAGTTTGAAGGTTGGGGTGTCAAAGCGTCAGTAATGCTATATGATCTAGATGTGAATCTAGATCACGCCCTGACCTTATTATTTTCTATGGTTGGTTAGGTCAGGGTGTGACTCGGGTGGGAAAGTCTATGTTTTCTATTTCTTTGTTTTTGGCCGTGTGTGTTTCCCAATCAGAGGCAGCTGTCTATCATTGTCTCTGTTTGGGGATCATACATAAGTTGTCATTTTCTTTTTGGGTTTTGTGGGATCTTGTTTTCTGTTTAGTGTTTCTGCCTGACAGAACTGTGCACTTTCGTTTTCACGTTTGTTATTTTGTTTGAGTGTTTTTGAATATTAAAATCATGAACACTTTGCACGCTGCGTCTTGGTCTACTCTTCATTCAACAAACGAGAGACGTAACTGGGTCACATTTTTTATCTACTAAAATATATGATTACTTCAATTATAACCTGAATCAAATGTTTAAAACATATGCACGGTGGGAAACTAAAGTGGTTGGGAAGTCATGTGGTGGAAAGTGATGAGTTGATTTGACAGTTTCAGTTAAAACAATGTCACTTACAGTAAGGCACAGGGACAGACACAGGGCAGAGGTAATGATATCACAATAACCTGGGTAGTATTAACAAAGACCTGTTAGACAGAAAACACAGTATGTTGTTGGAAATGTCTGAGCCAATCTATACTGAGCCCTCCTGAAGAGTCTTACCAGTCAACGCCACGTGAAAAGTTACCTATTCACTGTTGCAAGAGAGGACACTTCTGGCTGAGGAGTAGGTTTCACACATCCACATGTGCTACACATGCGCACACATACACACACGCGCACAAACACACACACACACACACACACACACACACACACACACACACACACACACACACACACACACACACACACACACACACACACACACACACACACACACACACACACACACACACATACACATACACATACACACACACACATTACTGGACAGTGACTACAACCTGACTGAGGAGAGAGACCAGCTACAGACCAGTTACTGTAATACAGTATGTTGTAATTTTAACATTAAGGACATCTAGTTGTTAAAGAACTAATGAATCACTATGGTATGGAGTAACATCTAGTTGTTAAAGGACTAATGAATCACTATGGTATGGAGTGACATCTAGTTGTTAAAGGACTAATGAATCACTATGGTATGGAGTAACATCTAGTTGTTAAAGGACTAATGAATCACTATGGTATGGAGTAACATCTAGATGTTAAAGGACTAATGAATCACTATGATATGGAGTAACATCTAGTTGTTAAAGAACTAATGAATCACTATGATATGGAGTAACATCTAGATGTTAAAGGACTAATGAATCACTATGGTGTGGAGTGACATTAAAACTTCTTAAGACTAGGGGGCGGTATTTTTTCGTTTTTGGCTAAAAAAACGTACCCATTTGAAACTGCCTATTTCTCAGCCCCCGAAACTAGAATATGCATATAATTGTCAGATTAGGATAGAAAACACTATAAAGTTTCCAAAACTGTCTTAATATTGTCTGTGAGTTAAACAGAACTGATATTGCAGGCGAAAACCGGAGGAAAATCCAATCAGGAAGTCCCTCTTTTTTGAAACCTCTCTGTTCTTATGCATGCCTAATGTGCATTTAAAGGGATATCAACCAGCTTCTTTTTTCTATGGCTTCCCTAAGATGTCATCAGTCATTAGACGAAGTTTCAGGCTTTTATTTTGAAAAATGAGCGTGAAAGATCACATTGCGTAAGTGGATAAGTGGGGGCTCTCAGAGTGAGTTGTGCACAACAGAGAAAGGCGGCCATTGTTTCTCCCGGTCCGATTGAAAAAACAACACTCCCAGTTTATATATTATCGAATATACGTATATTTGAAAAACATCCTGAGGATTGATTATAAAAAACATTTGACATGTTTCTGTGGACATTACGGATATTTCGAATTTTCGTATGCGTTTTCGTGACCGCTCTTTCCGGTGGATTTCAGAGCATAACGCACCAAACGAACAGAGGTATTTGGATATAAAAGTAATATTTATCGAACAAAAATAACATTTGTTGTGTAACTGGGAGTCTCGTGAGTGGAACCACCCGAAGATTATCAAAGGTAAGCGATTAATTTGATTGCTTTTCTTACTTTCGTGACCAAGCTAACCAAGCTAATATAAGGCTAAGCTAATGTAGCATAGAAAGCTACACTCACAAAAGCTTGGATATCTTTCGCTGTAAAATATATTTTCAAAATCTGACACGATAGGTGGATTAACAACAAGCGAAACTGTGTTTTGGTATATTTCACTTGTGATTGCATGATTATAAATATTTTTAGTAATATTATTAGACTGAATGAGGCTGTCGTTTTTTTCTTCATGAAGCACAACCCAAATGGCGTTTTTTTCTGATAAAAATAATATTTATCGGAAAAAAAAGAAGATTTGTTGTGAAACTGGGAGTCTCGTGAGTGGAAACGTCTGAAGATTATCTAAGGTAAGCGATGAATTTGATTGTTTTTCACACTTTCGTGACTATGCTAATTTGGGGTTAGCTGATGTAGCATTGAAAACTACACTCACAAAAGCTTGGATTTCTTTCGCTGTAAAATATATTTTCAAAATCTGACACAATAGGTGGATTAACAACAAGTTAATTAATAACCTGTTGAGGATAGGGGGCGCTATTTACAATTTGGGGGAAAATCGTTCCCAATTTAAACGGCCTCGTACTCAATTCTTGCTCGTACAATATGCATATTATTATTACTATTGGATAGAAAACACTCTCTAGTTTCTAAAACCGTTTGAATTTTGTCTGTGGGTAAAACAGAACTCATTTGACAGCAGACTTTCTGACCAGGAAGTGGAAAGTCTGAATTCGATGCTCTGTTTAAGCACCTGCCTATAAATGGGCATGATACGTATGACTATACGTGCACATCATACACATTCCCCTAGATGTCAAGAGGAAGTGAGAGGAGAAAGGAGTTGATTATCTTGGCCTGAGATGGAATGAACCCTCTTGGAATGACGTGTCCTCCATTTTTTGTTTTCTGCAAGGCGCGTGGAGGGACCTGTAATTGCCTTCTGAAAAGCTGTCTTTACAGGCGAATACGATCTCCGGCTTTGATTTTATTTGATACATGTCACAATATCATCGTAAAGTATGTTTTTTCAATATAGTTTTATTAGATAATTGACATTTTTTCGGGACGTTAGGCGTGTTGCGTTGTCTGTGTTTATTGACGATGGGGAGTTTCGTGCCACTTGGCGAGTGCGCTTGCTAACTCAAGAGGGACAAAGGACATTCTAAAACCAAACAACGATTGTTCCCGACAAAGGACCTCTTGTACAACATTCTGATGGAAGCTCATAAAAAGTAGGACTCATTTTATGATTCTATTTCATATATCTGTCGAACTGTGTACTATTAGTTTTGCGCTCAGGTTTTGGTCACTATCTCGCCATAACGTAAGCCTTATGTCGTAAAGAAGTTATTTTTAGAATTCTAACACTGCGATTGCATTAAGAACTAGTGTATCTATCATTTCCTATACAACATGTATTTTTTTGTAATGTTTATGAATAGTTATTTGGTCAGAATAGGTGAGAGTCTAATAGAAATATCCGCACATTCTGGGAAAAAGATGCTACGTTAGCACAGTGTGTAACCACTGATTTCAGCTCTAAATATGCACATTTTCGAACAAAACATAAGTGTATGTATAACCTGATGTTATAGGACTGTCATCTGATGGAGCTTATCAAGGTTAGTCAAAAATTATATATCTTTTGCTGGTTTGTTACGATTGCTAACGTGCCTATTGCTATCGCTAACGTGCCTTGATGAATGAATGCGGTAGTGTGGTAGGCTATTGTAGTAAGCTAATATAATGCTATATTGTGTTTTCGCTGTAAAACACAGTCCAGTACCACCAGTGCCTGCACCACGCACCAGGCTTCCAGTGCGTCTCCAGAGCCATGTTCCTCTAGCCCTGAGGTGCGTGTCTCCAGCCCGGTACCACCAGTCCCGTCACCACGCACCAAGCCTCCTGTGCGTCTCCAGAGCCCTGTACGCACTGTTCCTTCTCCCCGCACTCGCCCTGAGGTGCGTGTCTCCAGTCCGGTACCACCAGTTCCGGCACCACGCACCAGGCCTATAGTGCGCTTCGAGAGTCCAGTGTGCCCTGTTCCTTCTCCCCGCACTCGCCCTGAGGTGCGTGTCCTCAGCCCGGTACCACCAGTCCCGGCACCACGCACCAGGCCTATAGTGCGCTTCGAGAGTCCAGTGTGCCCTGTTCCTTCTCCCCGTACTCGCCCTGATGTGCGTGCCCTCAGCCCGGTACCACCAGTGCCGGTACCACGCACCAGGCCTATAGTACGCATTGAGAGTCCAGTGTGCCCTGTTGCTGCTCCCCGCACTAGCCTGAAGGTGGGTGTCCTTAGCCCGGTACCTCCAGTTCCGGCACCACGCACCAGGCATAATGTGCTGTCTGTCTGCCAAGCGCCGTCAGAGCTGCCCGTCTGTCCCGAGCCGTCAGAGCTGCCCGTCTGTCCCGAGCCGTCAGAGCCGCCCGTCTGTACTGAGCCTTCAAAGCCGCCCGTCTGTACTGAGCCTGCAAATCCGCCCGTCTGTACTGAGCCTTCAGAGCCGTCCGCCAGACAGGAGCCGCTAGAGCCGTCCGCCAGACAGGAACCGCTAGAGCCGTCCGCCAGACAGGAACCGCTAGAGCCGTCCGCCAGACAGGATCAGCCAGAGCCTTCCGCCAGACAGGATCAGCCAGAGCCTTCCGCCAGACAGGATCAGCCAGAGCCTTCCGCCAGACAGGATCAGCCAGAGCCTTCCGCCAGACAGGATCAGCCAGAGCCGTCAGCCAGCCATGATCCGCCAGAGCCGTCAGCCAGCCAGGATCTGCCAGAGCCATCCAGCCAGGATCCGCCAGAGCCGTCAAGCCAGGATCCTCCAGAGCCGTCCAGCCAGGATCCGCCAGAGCCGTCCAGCCAGGATCCGCCAGAGCTGTCCAGCCAGGATCCGCCAGGGCCGTCCAGCCAGGATCCGCCAGAGCCCGCACTAGCTCCCCGCACTAGCCTGAAGGTGGGTGTCCTTAGCCCGGTACCTCCAGTTCCGGCACCACGCACCAGGCATAATGTGCTGTCTGTCTGCCAAGCGCCGTCAGAGCTGCCCGTCTGTCCCGAGCCGTCAGAGCTGCCCGTCTGTCCCGAGCCGTCAGAGCCGCCCGTCTGTACTGAGCCTTCAAAGCCGCCCGTCTGTACTGAGCCTGCAAATCCGCCCGTCTGTACTGAGCCTTCAGAGCCGTCCGCCAGACAGGAGCCGCTAGAGCCGTCCGCCAGACAGGAACCGCTAGAGCCGTCCGCCAGACAGGAACCGCTAGAGCCGTCCGCCAGACAGGATCAGCCAGAGCCTTCCGCCAGACAGGATCAGCCAGAGCCTTCCGCCAGACAGGATCAGCCAGAGCCTTCCGCCAGACAGGATCAGCCAGAGCCTTCCGCCAGACAGGATCAGCCAGAGCCGTCAGCCAGCCATGATCCGCCAGAGCCGTCAGCCAGCCAGGATCTGCCAGAGCCATCCAGCCAGGATCCGCCAGAGCCGTCAAGCCAGGATCCTCCAGAGCCGTCCAGCCAGGATCCGCCAGAGCCGTCCAGCCAGGATCCGCCAGAGCTGTCCAGCCAGGATCCGCCAGGGCCGTCCAGCCAGGATCCGCCAGAGCCAGCCAGCCAGGATCCGCCAGAGCCAGCCAGCCAGGATCCGCCAGAGCCAGCCAGCCAGGATCCGCCAGCCAGCCAGGATCCGTCCCTCAGTCCGGAGCTGCCCCTCATTCCGGAGATGCCCCTCATTCCGGTGTTGCCCCTCATTCCGGTGTTGCCCCTCATTCCGGTGCTGCCCCTTAGTCCGGTGCTGCCCCTTAATCTAGTGGGGTTAATTTGGAGGGTGGTCATTTTGAGGAGGCTACGAAAGCGGGTAGTGACTATGGTGGGGTGGGGACCACGACCAGCGCCAGAGCCGCCACCGTGGACAGACGCCCACCCAGACCCTCCCCTAGACTTTATGCTGGTGCGCCCGGATTTCGCACCTTAAGGGGGGGGGGGGTTATGTCACGTTCCTGACCTTATTTTTCCTTTGTTTAACTTTGTTTAGTTGGTCAGGACGTGAGCTGGGTGGGTAGTCTATGTTTTGTGTTTCTATGTTGGGGTTAATGGTTTGCCTGATATGGTTCTCAATTACAGGCAGGTGTTTGACGTTTCCTCTGATTGTGAACCATATTAAGGTAGGGTGTTCTCACTGTTTGTTTGTGGGTGGTTGTCTCCTGTGTCCGTATATGTTACCACACGGGACTGTATCGTTTGTTTGTAGTCTGTACCTGTTCGTGCGTTCTTCGTTACATGTAAGTTCACATGTTTTCGGTCAGTCTACGTAGTTTGTTATTTTGTTAAATATTCAAGTGTTATTTCGTGTTTCGTCGTTTGTTTAAATAAATCATTATGTCATATAACTATCACGCTGCACATTGGTCCTCTGATCCTTCTCGCCTCTCCTCGTCTGAGGAGGAGGACGAAGTAGACGAGCGTTACAGTAAGGAGTTATTCAGAAGTGTCGTTATCTTTCTCAGAATTTTAAAAGGGACGTGTTTTTGTATGCTCTCAGTAATGTTCCGCATTCTGTGTGTGTGTCCAACTGCAGGTCACACGGTTTTATGAAACAATTTTATTTTTAAACTAAGCATAAGCCTATGGCAATGTTGCTAATAAAAATAATGATGAAGCATTTTACAGAGTAGTGGTATTGCAGACACGCCCATGGGCTTTTCTCAATTATCCCTTCCTTGATTCCTCCTTATTTCCTCTCGCTCTCTTCGCTTCTTTCTCAAAACGCATTGGATAATATTGTCCAATGGGAAGACCCGTGGACGTTTTCCTCTAGTAGGGAGGAGATGGGATTAGAAGAGACAGGAGGAGACGAGAGGAGACAGAAGGAAAGGAGACAGGAGGAGAGGTGAGGAGATATGAGGAGAGGAGACAGGAAACAGAAGGAGAGGAGACAGGAAACATGAGGAGAGGAGACAAGAAACGGGAGGAGAGGAGACAGGAAACGGGAGGAGAGGAGACAGGAAACGGGAGGAGAGGAGACAGGAAACGGGAGGAGAGGAGACAGGAAACAGGAGGAGAGGAGACAGGAAACAGGAGGAGAGGAGACAGGAAACAGGAGTCGACGAGACAGGAAACAGGAGGAGAGGAGTTGGGAGAAAGTAGCCTTAGTGTCAGAGAGAGACAGAGGAGGAAGAAGAAAATTAAGAGAATGAGGAAGAGAGAAAAAATAAGACAAATAATTGTTGTGTTTAGATTTAAAGGAGAGTATGTAGACATACTGTACTCTGTATTTCACACAGAGTGAGTCTATGCAACTTATTATGTGTCAAGGTTAAGCACATTTTTACTCCTGAATGTATTTAGGCTTGTCATAACAAAGGGGTTGAATACTTTCTGACTCGAGACATTTCAGCTTTAAATCTTTTATTATTTTGTAAAATAATTGAAAAACATATTTCCACTTTGACACTATGAGTTATTGTTTGTAGGACAGTGACAATAAAATCTCAATTTAATCCATTTAAAAATTCAGCGTTTAAACAACAAAATGTGGAAAAAGGCTAGGCTGTGAATACTGTCTGAAGTCCTGTAGCTGGTATCATGACTTTCAACATGACAATCAACATCATAACTAATAGAGAGAGAGAACTATTTCACAGATCCCGTAATGGTTAGTTGAACACGGATAGTCATGCCATTTTCCTTGGTCTGATGAACTGTGAGAGAACAACGCACAGTTCTCCCCTACATCACCATTAGGCTGTCCACTCCCCCAATACCTGCAGTAGAAACAACAGAGTTAGACTGACCCCTCTCTCAGAACCTAGAGTATGAACAACACAGAGTTAGACTGACCACTCTCTCAGAACCCAGAGTATGAACAACACAGAGTTAGACTGACCACTCTCAGAACCTAGAGTATGAACAACACAGAGTTAGACTGACCACTCTCTCAGAACCTAGAGTATGAACAACACAGAGTTAGACTGACCACTCTCTCAGAACCTAGAGTATGAACAACACAGAGTTAGACTGACCACTCTCTCAGAACCTAGAGTATGAACAACACAGAGTTAGACTGACCACTCTCTCAGAACCTAGAGTATGAACAACACAGTTACACTGACCACTCTCTAAGAACCTAGAGTATGAACAACACAGAGTTAGACTGACCACTCTCTCAGAACCTAGAGTATGAACAACACAGAGTTAGACTGACCTCTCTCTCAGAACTTAGAGTATGAACAACACAGAGTTAGACTGACCACTCTCTCAGAACCTAGAGTATGAACAACACAGAGTTAGACTGACCACTCTCTCAGAACCTAGAGTATGAACAACACAGAGTTAGACTGACCTCTCTCTCAGAACCTAGAGTATGAACAACACAGAGTTAGACTGACCACTCTCTCAGAACCTAGAGTATGAACAACACAGAGTTAGACTGACCACTCTCTCAGAACCTAGAGTATGAACAACACAGAGTTAGACTGACCACTCTCTCAGAACTTAGAGGATGAACAACACAGAGTTAGACTGGCCACTCTCTCAGAACCTAGAGTATGAACAACACAGAGTTAGACTGACCACTCTCTCAGAACCTAGAGTATGAACAACACAGAGTTAGACTGGTCACTCTCTCAGAACCTAGAGTATGAACAACACAGTGTTAGACTGACCTCTCTCTCAGAACCTAGAGTATGAACAACACAGAGTTAGACTGACCTCTCTCTCAGAACCTAGAGTATGAACAACACAGAGTTAGACTGACCTCTCTCTCAGAACCTAGAGTATGAACAACACAGAGTTAGACTGACCACTCTCTCAGAACCTAGAGTATGAACAACACAGAGTTAGACTGACCTCTCTCTCAGAACCTAGAGTATGAACAACACACAGAATCAGTCCTACCCCTTCCACTGTGGTCAGTGTTATTAGAGCAGTAGTCTCTTACCTTGTGGTCAGTGCGGTGCCGTCCACCCATTTCCAAGTCCCCTCAGTAACAGAGTCAGTCAGACCAATCCAGAAACTATTGTTGAATTTGAAGAGAAACTCCTGTTGGTGAGAAAGATACTGATATTGTCAACTACTATAGACTACATGTGTTAAATACTGGAAGATACATTACTGACCAAGGCATGTTTGATCATACCCCCCCCCCCTGCCATATATCTCTCTCTCACCTGTTCCTTATCACTGTTTACAATCACCAGGTCTGCTCCTCTCCCCCGACAGTCTTGTCTGCTCTCCTCCCAGGTTTTAGCCTCAGTAAACAGGAAGTAACAACTGGATTCAAACTGCTGCCAGCCTTCAGGACAGGTTTGTTCTACAAGACAGAAACATGAATTCTCATCTTATTATTCTGCACCTATTATTGTAGAATACAAACACACGTTTACAGCATATCAGATATGTGATGTTATGATCATTTATCAGGTGAACTCACTCAGATTAGAGAACTTTCTCATGAGATCATCTTTCTCTTTCTGTAGTTGGTCTCTCTCTTTAGTCAGGGTGTTACTACTGGTCTGTAGCTGGTCTCTCTCTTTAGTCAGCTTGTTATAACTGGTCTGTAGCTGGTCTCTCTCTTTAGTCAGGGTGTTGTAACTGGTCTGTAGCTGGTCTCTCTCTTTAGTCAGGTTGTTGTAACTGGTCTGTAGCTGGTCTCTCTCTGTTGAGTCGTGATGACCAATGACTCCATCTGTAAAAGGGAAAAGTTAATCAAACATGTAACTACCACACAATTGATGATTAAGTATGATTAAGTAGGCTACTTAAGTCTCAGTGACAACATACTAAACTTACAGTAGACAGACAGGCCTATGATCCCAGCCAGTAGGACAACACCCAGACACACTGCAGCAACTCCAGAGGGTCTCTTCCACCACTGAACATGTACTGAATAACAAATGATAAAAGTATGATATTTGGTAATGTGTTTTACTGTATCATCCAGGATTGGTACAAATAAATGCAATACAATTGTATTTGTCACATGCGCCGTATCCAACAGGTGTTTTAAGAAAAATACAAAAAAAAGAAAATAATTCAAGTAACAATTAAAGAGCAGCTGTAAAATACCAATAGCAAGGCTATAAACAAGGGTTACCGGTACAGAGTCAGTGTGCGGGAGCACAGGTGTCGAGGTAATTGAGGTAATATGTACATGTAGGTAGAGTTATTAAAGTGACTATGCATAGATAATAAAAAGAGTAGCAGAAGGGTAAAGGGGGGGCAATGCAAATAGTTTGGGTAGCCATTTGATTAGATGTTCAGGAGTCTTATGGCTTGGGAGTAGAAACTGTTTATAAGCCTCTTTGACCTAAACTTAAGTGCTCTGGTACTGCTTGCCATGTGGTAACAGAGAGAACAGTCTATCACTAGAGTGGCTGGAGTATTTGACAATGTTTAGGGCCTTCCTCTGACACCGCCTGGTATAGAGGTCCTGATTGGCAGGAAGTTTGGCCCAGTGATGTACTGGGCTGTACGCACTACCCTTTGTAGTGCGTTGCGGTTGGAGGCTGAGCAGTTGCCCTACCAGGCAGTGATGCAACCAGTCAGGCTGCTCTCGATGGTGTAGCTGTAGAACCTTTTGAGGATCTGAGGACCCATGCCAAATCCTTTCAGTCTGTTGTGCCCTCTTTTCAGGTTTTGTTGTGCCCTCTTCATGGCCGTCTTGGTGTGCTTGGACCATGTCAGTTTGTTGGTATTGTGAGCACCAAATAACTTGAAACTCTCAACCTGCACCACTGCCCCGTCGATGAGAATGGGGGCGTGCTCGGTCCTCGTTTTCTTGTGGTCCACGATCTTCTCCTTTGTCTTGATCACGTTGAGGGAGAGGTTGTTGTCCTTGCCCCACACGCCCAGGTCTCTTACCTCCTCCTTATAGGCTGTCTAGTCATTGTCGGTGATCAGGCCTACCACTGTTGTGTCATCGGCAAACTTAGTGATGGTGTTGGAGTCGTGCCTGGCCATGCAGTCATGAGTGAACAGGGAGTACAGGAGGGGACTGAGCACCCACCCCTGAGGGGCCCCCGTGTTGAGGATCAGCGTGGCGGATGTGTTGTTACCTACCCTTACCACCTGGGGGCGGCCCGTCAGGAAGTCCAGGATCCAGTTGCAGAGGGAGGTGTTTTGTCCCAGGGTCCTTAGCTTAGAGATGAGCTTTGAGGGTACTATGGTGTTGAACGCTGATCTGTAGTCAATGAATAGCATTCTCACATAGGTGTTCCTTTTGTCCAGATGTGAAAGGGCAAGGTGGAGTGCAATAGAGATTGCATCATCTGGATCTTTTTTGGGCGGTATGCAAATTGGAGTAGGTCTAGGGTTTCTGGGACAATGGTGTTGATGTGAGCCATGACCAGCCTTTCACTAACTGTTGCTACGGGTCGGTAGTCATTTTGGCAGGTTACCTTAGTGTTCTTAGGCACAGGGACTATGGTGGTCTGCTTGAAACATGTTGGTATTACAGACTCAGACAGGGAGAGGTTGAAAATGTCAGCGGAGACACTTGCCAGTTGGTCAGTGCATGCTCAGAGTACATATCCTGGTAATCCGTCTCGCCCTGCGCCCTTGTGAATGTTGACCTGTTTAAAGGTCTTACTAACATCGGCAATGGAGAGCGTGATCACACAGTCTATGATGCTACAAAGCTATATTACTACATGGAAATCTCACCTGTTTAATGTGTGCGTGCATGTGTGTGTGTGTGTGCGTGCGTGTGTGTGCGTAATCTTACCTGAAGCAACAACTCCATCTCTTGGACTGGGTTTGAAGGCTCCTACGTTGGAATATAATTGGCCATCAATGTCTGTGTTCTTCATTGCATCAGGCTCATCGTCTTCAAATCCATCTGAGTTTTCATAGACTCCCTCTGACATCTTAACACACTTGTGGTCAAATACAGTAACTTCTACTTCTTACCTCAACTCTAATATACGTCTGTAGCTGTGTCTTCTCCCTGCACTGTCCTGCGTCTGTGTGACTTTAGGTAGTGAAACTCTTTATCAGTCAACAACAGTGAAGGGGAAATTGTGAAATTAGCACAACCCTGGCCACCACGTGACTCCCACCAGCCTTAGTGTGATAATATAATACATGATGTGACTCCCACCAGTCTTAGTTTGATAATATAATACATGATGTGACTCGCACCAGTCTTATTGTGAAAATATAATACATGATATGACTCGCACCAGTCTTAGTTTGATAATATAATACATGATGTGACTCCCACCAGCCTTAGTGTGATAATAGAATACATGATATGACTCCCAGCAGTCTTATTGTGATAATATAATACATGATATGACTCCCACCAGCCTTAGTGTGATAATATAATACATGATATGACTCCCAGCAGTCTTATTGTGATAATATAATACATGATATGACTCCCACCAGCCTTAGTGTGATAATATAATACATGATATGACTCCCACCAGTCTTAGTGTGATAATATAATACATGATATGACTCGCACCAGTCTTAGTTTGATAATATAATACATGATATGACTCGCACCAGTCTTAGTGTGATAATATAATACATGATGTGACTCCCACCAGTCTTAGTTTGATAATATAATACATGATGTGACTCGCACCAGTCTTATTGTGATAATATAATACATGATATGACTCGCACCAGTCTTAGTTTGATAATATAATACATGATATGACTCCCACCAGCCTTAGTGTGATAATATAATACATGATATGACTCCCAGCAGTCTTATTGTGATAATATAATACATGATATGACTCCCACCAGCATTAGTGTGATAATATAATACATGATATGACTCCCACCAGTCTTAGTGTGATAATATAATACATGATATGACTCGCACCAGTCTTAGTTTGATAATATAATACATGATATGACTCCCACCAATCTTAGTGCGATAATATAATACATGATATGACTCCCACCAGTCTTATTGTGATAATATAATACATGATATGACTCCGACCAGTCTTAGTTTGATAATATAATATATTATATGACTCCCACCAGCCTTAGTGTGATAATATAAAACTTGATATGGCTCCCACCAGTCTTAGTTTAATAATATAATTTACTGTTGAAGAATACAACACAATAAATAAATACAATTACTTGGTGCTATCCAAAAAGTGTTACCTAAAGGTTGTATACAGTTGACATGATTGAAGCAAACCCATTTCAGTTCCTCAAGGTTTTAGGATTGCCATTTTGATGAGGTTTGACATCAAAAGGAATAACAGTTCAGTTCTTATTCCGATAGTTGTCTCTCTTCCTTTCTAACTGGTCTCTCTCCTTTGTCAGACTGTTGTAACTCGTCTGTAGCTGGTCTTTCTCTTTAGTCATATTAATTGTAGGAGTCTCCGATGCTTCTGTTATCTGCATAGGATGGATACATATAGCTACTGGTGAAAACGTCATTTGTTACTGCTAATGTAAGTGACAGGCATTAAAAACACACAGTCCTCGGGGACCACCAGACATTTCAACATGTTGTTGTAGCCCTAAAATAGGTATTTCACCTATTCAAAGGCTTTATGACTACTTGACAATTGGAATCAGGTGCTAGCCCTGAAATACACATGGAACAGCTGGGGGTCCCAGAGAAGAGGTTTAAAAACCACTGGTCTAGAAGGGGTGCACATTTTTGTTTAGACCTTAGCATTACACACCTAATTCAAATCATCAAAGCGTTATGATGAGTTGATAATTTGAATCAGCTGTGTGCTGCTGTGTCAAAAATAAAAATGTTCACCGCTATCGGTTTCCCTGGGCTAGGATTGAGAAACACTGGTCCAGATGGTCTGCTGAAAGAAGATACAATATCTTGTATGTGGTTTGGTTAGTTCCTTAAACATGTCTAACAGAGGACGAACTTAGGGAAGTTGGGACCTTGTTGTGAAAGTCTGATATAGTGTGATGATTAGATAACAATACACTCACAGACTAGTCTCAGGGAGATGTTGAGCGTGACTTGGAGAACACAGAGTATCCCAAAGCTCATAGCAACCATCCTGTAGAGTGTTCTCCCTGAATCCTCAGGTCCTGAGGAGATACACACTGATGTGAGAACACACACACACACACACACACACACACACACACACACACACACACACACACACACACACACACACACACACACACACACACACACACACACACACACACACACACACACACACACACACACACACACACACACACACACACACACACACACACACACACACACACACACACACACACACACACACACACACACACACACACACACACACACACACACACACACACACACACACACACACACACGTATAAGAGGGTGGGGGTGTGACATAATCAGCCACAATAGGACTGTTTCTCACAGCTGTTTTATGATATAAAGTCTACCAATCCATTCTTAAAGATGATAACTTATAAAAGCCTCATGATCTTAGTTCAACAGTCATTCCCCATCAGAACCCAACATATAACCTGTTAAATTAATTGTTTCTAAACAATATTGTAAACCCACTGTATGTATAGCCTCAAAACACAGTTCAAACTATAAGTTGCTATCAGTTAGCATTTTCCTTGTGCTTTTGTTCATGTGTTTAAGTCTTTGTCTGTGTACGGTATGTGTGTGATAGAGAGCTTTCCTAGTTTTTACCTGAGCGATGAGTCTCAGTCTTCGTTCTTTTCTTTGCTCTGTTCTTTTTTTCCACAATAACTTTGTTTTCTTCAATAACCTCTTCATTGACGTAGTCATCCATCTTAACTAACTGTATAGTTACCTTTCTAACTGACTCCTAATGGTAATATCTACTGTGTGATTACCTTTCTAACTGACTCCTAATGGTAATATCTACTGTATGATTACCTTTCTAACTGACTCCTAATGGTAATATCTACTGTATGATTACCTTTCTAACTGACTCCTAATGGTAATATCTACTGTATGATTACCTTTCTAACTGACTCCTAACGGTAATATCTACTGTATGATTACCTTTCTAACTGACTCCTAATGGTAATATCTACTGTATGATTACCTTTCTAACTGACTCCTAATGGTAATATCTACTGTATGATTACCTTTCTAACTGACTCCTAATGGTAATATCTACTGTATGATTACCTTTCTACCTGACCCCTAATGGTAATATCTACTGTATGATTACCTTTCTAACTGACTCCTAATGGTAATATCTACTGTATGATTACCTTTCTAACTGACTCCTAATGGTAATATCTACTGTATGATTACCTTTCTAACTGACTCCTAATGGTAATATCTACTGTATGATTACCTTTCTAACTGACTCCTAATGGTAATATCTACTGTATGATTACCTTTCTAACTGACTCCTAATGGTAATATCTACTGTATGATTACCTTTCTAACTGTCTCCTGATGGTAATATCTACTGTATGATTACCTTTCTAACTGACTCCTAATGGTAATATCTACTGTATGATTACCTTTCTAACTGACTCCTAATGGTAATATCTACTGTATGATTACCTTTCTAACTGACTCCTAATGTTAATATCTACTGTATGATTACCTTTCTAACTGTCTCCTAATGGTAATATCTACTGTATGATTACCTTTCTAACTGACTCCTAATGGTAATATCTACTGTATGATTACCTTTCATACTGACTATAATGGTACTATCTACTGTATGATTACCTTTCTAACTGACTCCTAATGGTAATATCTACTGTATGATTACCTTTCTAACCGACTCCTAATGGTAATATCTACTGTATGATTACCTTTCTAACTGACTCCTAATGGTAATGTCTACTGTATGATTACCTTTCTAACTGACTCCTAATGGTAATATCTACTGTATGATTACCTTTCTACCTGACTCCTAATGGTAATATCTACTGTATGATTACCTTTCTAACTGACTCCTAATGGTAATATCTACTGTATGATTACCTTTCTAACTGACTCCTAATGGTAATATCTAGTGTATGATTACCTTTCTAACTGACTCCTAATGGTAATATCTACTGTATGATTACCTTTCTAACTGACTCCTAATGGTAATATCTACTGTATGATTACCTTTCTACCTGACTCCTAATGGTAATATCTACTGTATGATTACCTTTCTAACTGACTCCTAATGGTAATATCTACTGTATGATTCGAACTTCCCTGACAAGTAGTTGAGTAGTTGGTTTGATATGCTTCTCCACCAGGCACCTCTCTGTTGTCCACTGCAGTTGAAAGAATGTTTTAAGTATCCAATAACCTTCAAGCAGGAAGTTGGTAGACCTGACAGGATAATCTGAACACAGTGATATGACATGATAGCTGCATGACAACAAGTTATGACGAGTGCAGCCTTTCAGCCTATCACTTTATAAGACCTGTTTGTGGCATCATTCATAAGGAAGTCACGTTATGGCTTGTGACCGGCCATCGATGGCCAAATCAGGTCCTTTCTTCCTATCTATGTTTTCTGTGTTTGATAGCAGTGTGAAGAAATATATGTCTTCATCTTTACCAGATGTTTGAAAGGGGAACTTCACGTGTGCGGTGTGTGTGTGTGTGTTTGCGTGCGTGCGTGCGTGCGTGCGTGTGTGTCTTCATGCGCCATGCATGTGTCCCCTCAGTACTGTTCTGCCCTTTGTCTGTGTCCAACTGCATGTGACACTCTTAAGTATCCAATCACATTCAATCAAGAAGCTGGTAGACATTGTTCCTTTATTTATTATTATGTGCCTTTAACAAGAAGAAGAACAAAGCGATTTTTGCTAATAATTAACCATTAAAAAATGCAAGAAAATAATTTAGCTGAGCATATGCCTATGGCAAACCACATGACATGTTGCTAATAAATGACTGATATATTTCCAGAGTACTGTATGTCTACATACTCTCCTCTAAATCTTAACATCATTATTTGTCTCATTCTCCAGTTGTCTTCTTCCTCCTCTACGGTTCTCTCTGACATTAAGTGTCACGTCTGCTCCCGCTCTTCCCTCCCCCTGGTGCTTGAGGGCGCCAGGTTGCCCTGCATCACGCACTCCTGCAGTCCATCATGCACACCTGGCGTCACTCATCACGCACATCAGTGAAATTGGACTCACCTGGACTCACTTATCATCTGTTTATTTCCTCCCCTATATTTGTCAGTTCCCTAGCTCTATTCCCGGCTTCTGCATTGTATTGTTTTTGTCTTTTGTATTAGTTTGCTGACGCTGTCTCATTCCATGTCCGTCTCATTCCACTCCCCGTACCTGCTTCGTCTCTCCAGCATCATTCCATGTGACACTAAGGCTCCATCTCAATCAGTCTTTCCTAGAATCCTGACCTTCTATCTCCTCTCCTACTTCTCAAACCTACACTATAAGAAATAAGGGTTCTGGGGCCTCCCGAGTGGCGCTGCGGTCTAAAGTGCTAGAGGAGTGCTAGAGGTGTCACTACAGATCCGGGTTCGATTCCGGGCTGTTTCGCAGCCGTCCGAGACCCATGAGGTTGGCACACAATTGGCCCAGTGTCTTCCAGGTTAGGGGAGGGTTTCGCCGGCCGAGATTCCCTTGTCCCATCGCGCACTAGCGACTCCTTGTGACAGGCTGGGAGCAAGAACACTGACTTCAGTCGCCAGCTGTACTGTGTATCCTCTGACACATTGGTGCAGCTGGCTTCCAGAGCAGTGTGTGTCA
Source organism: Salvelinus alpinus (assembly GCF_045679555.1). Taxonomy (NCBI): domain Eukaryota; kingdom Metazoa; phylum Chordata; class Actinopteri; order Salmoniformes; family Salmonidae; genus Salvelinus; species Salvelinus alpinus. The sequence goes on along the minus strand of NC_092091.1, from coordinate 75,967,422 downwards.
AGAAGCAGTGAGGCTAGGCGGGGTTGTGTTTCAGAGGACGCATGGCTCTCGACCTTCGCCTCTCCTGAGTCTGTATGGGAGTTTCAGCAATGGGACAAGACTGTAACTACCAATTGGATCTCACGAAATTGGGGAGAAAGGGTTAAAAGGGTTAAAAGTGCACCAAAAAATACAAAAGGGTTCTGCTGCTGTCCCCATATGAGACCCTTTTTGGTTCCAGGTAGAATTTTTCTGGGTTCCATGTAGAACCAGAAGGTTTCAACCTGGAACCGAATGGGTTCTCCTAGAGCCAAAAGGGGTTCTTCAAAGGGCTCTCCTATGGGGACAACCGAAGAACCCTTTTCGGTTCTAGATAGAAAAAATGGTGCTAAGAGTGTAGAGAGGCTAAAGTAGGTTATTGTTAAATCATTTTCTCATGGATCCAGTTATGGTTTGTGCAACAATTGTCATCTTTCCATGTCTTTAAAAGTCTTTAAAATAATCAAGGGGTCTGAAAACTTTCCGAATGCACTGTATATAGGTTTGAGCTAGCGAATGTCATTTTTGGTGAGTTTAGACATTTACAAGCGAAAGTGAATGAGAGACATCGTACACATGGATACTGGCTCTCCAGCAGCATATCCACACTGTCTGTGTGGAGTTTGGACTTAGTAGGGCTACAGGCCTGTCTGCTCAGAGAAGAGGGGGAGGAGCAGATGGGAGAAACAAGGAAATCAAGATAGCAGTGGCAGCTGTACAAGTAACTCATCCAAAGGGCTTTGCCTTCTGTAGCTGGTCTTTCTATTTAGTCAGGGTGTTACTACTGGTATGTAGCTGGTCTCTCTCTTTAGTCAGGGTGTTACTACTGGTCTATATCTGGTCTCTCTCTTTAGTCAGTGTGTTGTATCTGGTCTGTAGCTGGTCTCTCTCTTTAGTCAGGGTGTTACTACTGGTCTATATCTGGTCTCTCTCTTTAGTTAGGGTGTTGTATCTGGTCTATAGCTGGTCTCTCTCTTTAGTGAGGGTGTTACTACTGGTTGGTTGCTGGTCTCTCTCTTTAGTCAGGGTGTTGTTTCTGGTCTGTAGCTGGTCTTTCTCTTTAGTGAGGTTGTAGTATCTGGTCTGTAGCTGGTCTCTCTCCTTAGTCAGGTTGTAGTATCTGGTCTGTAGCTGGTCTCTCGCTTTAGTCAGGTTTTTGTATCTGGTCTGTATCGGGACTCAATGCAAATAGTCTGGGCAGGCATTTGATTGCCTGTTCAGGAGTCTTATGGGTTGGCGTTAAAAGCTGGTGAGAAGCCTTTTGGTCCTAGACTTGCCGCTCCGGTTCCGCTTGCCATGCGGTAGCAAAGAGAACAGTCAATGACTTGGATGGCAGGGGTCTTTGACAAGTTTTAGGGCCTTCCTTTGACACCGCCTGGTGTAGAAGTCCTGGATGGCAGGCAGCTTAGCCCCAGTGCTGTACTGGGCCGTATGCACCACCATCTGTAGTGCCGTGCGGTCAGAGGCCAAGCGGTTGCCGTATCAGGCAGTGATGCAACCAGTTACTAGGATGCAACATAGTTACTAGGTAAAGCAACAGGTGAATAGTTCTAATCACCAGCACTTCTTACAACTAGGTGATAAGCAATGAATTTGGACACCAACTCACAGTAGACAGACAGGCCTATTATCCCAGCCATTAAAATACACAGCAGCCCCAAACACACTGCAAAAACTGGGAAGGGTCTCTTCCCTGAGCTATCAGGCTCTGTAGACACATCAAATAAACGTTTGTGTGTGTGTGTGTGTGTGTGTGTTACCTGAGTGCTGGTCTCCTGGTCCATTATTAGGAGCAGTGTCTGCTGTCTCTTCTCTCTTGGTGCTGGTCTCACCGTCTCTCAGGGTGTCTGCACTGACGTAGATATCCACAATCCTCTCCGCCATCTCACCTCTGTCAAACTTGACCTTATTGGTCATATCTGCCTCAGCATAGATGGCCTCAGACATCTCCAACAACGTACTGTGTTTTCTGTCTAACAGGTGTATGTTAAGTCTATCCAGGTTCTTGTGATATCGTTACCTCTGCCCTGTGTCTGTTCCTGTGCCTTACTGTAGGTGGCACTGTTTAATGCAGCTCCAGGATAACAATGGCAGCAACTAGAGGTTGATTGCGTTGTACCTTTTTGAGACAGCAAATTCAGTCAATCAGCCTTCTCTGTTAGAGCTAAAATATGATGGAATGCAATGCTCACGGACTAGAGAAGCTGCACTGATTATTGTACTTTTACATTTAAATTGAAAACATGCCTCAAATCAATCCAAACCTGTACACATGAGTTATCTGTGGTTCCTCATGATAGTGTGTTGTTGTTAGAATGACATATTATTGGATGTAATGTATTTGTATGTTGTATTGTTTCAGTGTGTATTTGTATTTAGATAATGGCTGTGTAAAGGCCCTTACCTGCCCAGGGACTACGGGTGTAAATTATATTTTGGCTAACCCCGGCACATTTACATGGATGTAATATTGATGCTGATTACTGTGCACTGTCCCCTATAAAAACGTGACCACGTGACTTCCCCCATTTTAGCTTCCAATGGAAAAAAATTTGTTTCCCACAGTGTACATCAGTTTTAAACATAAGATTCAAGCGATAATTGAGGTGATCATTTTTTTGTGGAACAATTTTGACCCTGTGACTTCATCACATACATCACCAATGGCCTTATGCCTTATAGGGGTCCTGTTTTCTATCTATGCTGTCTGTGTGGGACGTCAATGTGAAGAGTTATTCAGAATGAAACTGACGGTCAACTTGGTTTAGAGGGGAATTTCACCAGAAGCAGAAGTTTTGATAAGATCTTCATCGTTTCAGATTGACAGATTTAAGAGAATAGTAATAACAAAACATTTCCACAGTGTATTATGACAGAGTTCCCACAGTGTATTATGACAGAGTTCCCACAGTGTATTATGACAGAGTTCCCACAGTGTATTATGACAGAGTTTCCACAGTGTATTATGACAGAGTTTCCACAGTGTATTATGACAGAGTTCCCACAGTGTATTATGACAGAGTTCCCACAGTGTATTATGACAGAGTTCCCACAGTGTATTATGACAGAGTTTCCACAGTGTATTATGACAGAGTTCCCACAGTGTATTATGACAGAGTTCCCACAGTGTATTATGACAGAGTTCCCACAGTGTATTATCACAGAGTTCCCACAGTGTATTATGACAGAGTTCCCACAGTGTATTATGACAGAGTTCCCACAGTGTATTATAACAGAGTTCCCACAGTGTATTATGACAGAGTTCCCACAGTGTATTATGACAGAGTTCCCACAGTGTGTTATGACAGAGTTCCCACAGTGTATTATGACAGAGTTCCCACAGTGTATTATGACAGAGTTTCCACAGTGTATTATGACAGAGTTTCCACAGTGTATTATGACAGAGTTCCCACAGTGTATTATGACAGAGTTCCCACAGTGTGTTATGACAGAGTTCCCACAGTGTATTATGACAGAGTTCCCACAGTGTATTATGACAGAGTTCCCACAGTGTGTTATGACAGAGTTTCCACAGTGTATTATGACAGAGTTCATTACATATTTCCACCCTGTCTTTTTGTACAACATAACATATACATACCGGTTATGTCTGATGACTTGACTCTCTTTGCAATGATTCCACTGTTCCACATGACATCTACCAACATTAACTATTATACAACTCTATAGCTCTACTCTATTCCACAGGAGGAGAGAAAGCATCACACAGATCCTTAGATACAGGGACAGAGTCAAAGGTGGCCCTCCGGTGGATGTAGTACTAACTACAGGTACAGCTGTAGTGTTGGGGACAGAGGCCGGTGCTGTAGAGCTCACAACCACCCCCACAGAGTCCTTCACTGTGCCCAGACACACACCCACGTTGCCTGCCCTGTCAACTACCACCAGCTCTACCTTCTTTGAACAGCAGGTGGCGCTGTACTCAACCCGGGTCACGTTCTCGCCCCCGGTACCCACCTCTGTAGAAGTGTTCAGGGTCCCGTTGCCCTGGCGCAGGGTGACTCGGTCGATGCCAGTCCCGTTGGCACCGTCGGTCAGCTTGGCAGAGAGCTGCCAGTAAGAGGCACTGCAGTCAGCCGGGCAGTTGGACGAGACGCTGACCACCCCACACTGGGGAGGGGTGAAATCTGTCACCTGGAGGGGGGGGGAGACAGAGAGAGAGCGATAGAGAGCTTAGTCAGACAACTGAAGTAGTGGTGGAGGTAGAACCATCTCTAACCTGTAGAGCTGTTACCATTCTTATCAGGGCCATGAGGGAGAGAGGATATGAGGAAAGGAGGCCAGACCCATTTTAGAGTTTTGGAACATGACCCTTACCTTGCTGAAAACAGAGAGACGCAGGATGGCGTAGTTCAAGTCTGCTGCTCCAGCGGACTCTGCCTCGATGGTCAGGGTGACGTCCGTTCCCGATGGGGTGCTGGCGGGCGCCGTGAGAGTCACCGTACCGTTGGCCGCTCCGCCTCCGGTCACAACGGACACACTGGCGGGGAAGGAGGAGGTGAAGCCGCGGTCGTTCGTGGCTCGGACGGTAAAAGTTCCTCCTGTTCCGTTGGCCATTGCCACGCTGAAGGGGACAGAGATGGTAGAACCGGGTTCTAGAGTACTGTCAGCCTGGGCCTGGAGAGAGAAGAACTTCACTTTTTAACAATAAGACAGTGTCCAAAATGCAATCCTATTCCTTGTAGTGCACTGCTTTTCATCAGAACCCTAGCGGCCCAGGTCCAACGGAAAAGGATGCAATTTCAGAGTTCTACAAGACTGACCGTAACAGAGATGCTGGAAGTCTTTATCTGAGTGGAGGCCTGTCTCTGGAAGAGGCTAGGTGATGATTTGGTGGTGGCGCTATTGCTCTCTCCCCTCAGACGCACCACAAACTCCCCCTGTGGGACTCTGGCCACGGTAACCAGGAAGTCCCCGCCGCCGGTGCCGCCTAGCGATTGCAGGGTTCCGTTGACTTCTGACCCTGACCCCGAGGCCTCGACCAGGGCCACCGCCGTCACAGTGACAGAGTCACCCCCCGTCACAGACACCAGCAGGGTTATGTTATCGCCTGGGAGGGGGGGGAGGAGAAACCGGGTGGTGAAGAGAGACATGGAGGAAGAGGAGAGAAGGGGAGGAGAGTGAAGTGAACAGAGGAAAAGAGAGAGTAAGAATGAGAGAAAGGGTAACGGAGCGAGGGAGAAAATGAGGTAGAAACAGAGAGGTAAGGTGAAGTAGAGAGGAAGAGGAAGTTATTATTTTCTTTTACATTATTTGAAACTACTCTGCTGTGATGCTGTGGAAGATGAAGATGAAAAAGCCGGTACTGAAGATGGTTTCTTCTGTTATTTATTGTTACCTGTGAGAGGACGGCCCTCTTTGAGGCCAAAGTCTCCATGAGCGCCCCCGAAAGCCTCCACGAAATGGTAGCCAAAATTAACAGAGCTCTGACCTGAAACACACACACGCACGCACTTTAGATAATCCATTATTTAAACAATTCTTACATAGAGCATAAAGATAGATATGTAAATGTTGTGATGAGGAGGGGAAGTCCAGACAATGGACTACGTCTGAAATGGAACCCTATTCCATATATATAATCACTACTGTTGACCAGGGATCAGGGCTCGCCACTCTACTGACCTATGACCTTCAGTGAGTAGGACTCTACGGAGTTAAGACTGATTTCCCATAATCCTGTGTTGTTGTGTGTGGTCAGAGAGACGCGGTGTAGGTTCCCTACAGTCTGGATGGTCCCCAGAGGACCGCTGGCCTCACTGTTACTCTGAGACACACCTAGAGGGAGGAGAGGGACATCTGGTTATCACAAACTTTACCTGGACAGGTGATGTGTACAGTAAATCACAACTGGCTGTCACACACACACCTGAAGGGCTGGTGAGAGTGAAGGAGAGGGATCCTCCTGTGATGTAAGCATTCAGATTTCTCACAGACTCGTCTACTGTAAAGGAGAAATTCTCTGCCTTTCCTGGGCTCCTTATCTCCTGTAGAACAGTCACCTGGAGGAGGAGGAGGAGGAGGTGGAGGGGTTAATAGACAATACATTAGATATGTTAACAACACAGTCACCTGGAGGAAGAGGAGGAGGAGGAGGAGGAGGGGTTAATAGACAATACATTAGATATGTTAACAACACAGTCACCTGGAGGAGGGGGAGGAGGAGGAGGAGGAGGAGGGGGAGGAGGGGTTAATATAGAATACATTAGATATGTTAACAACACAGTCACCTGGAGGAGGAGGAGGAGGAGGAGGGGGGGGGGGGTTAATAGACAATACATTAGATATGTTAACAACACAGTCACCTGGAGGAGGAAGAGGAGGAGGAGGAGGGGGGTTAATATACAATACATTAGATATGTTAACAACACATTAACCTGGAGGAGGAGGAGGAGGAGGAGGAGGAGGAGGAGGAGGAGGGGTTAATATACAATACATTAGATATGTTAACAACACAGTCACCTGGAGGAAGAGGAGGAGGAGGGGTTAATATACAATACATTAGATATGTTAACAACACATTAACCTGGAGGAGAAGGAGGAGGAGGAGAAGGAGGAGGAGGAGGAGGAGGGGTTAATATACAATACATTAGATATGTTAACAACACATTAACCTGGAGGAAGAGGAGGAGGAGGAGGAGGAAGAGGAGGAGG
>NC_092091.1:75510729-75655729 GCF_045679555.1 Salvelinus alpinus | reverse complement strand
GTTTTACCCTGGTTGAAAAATACATGTAAAACGCTAAGTACCATCAACTAGTTGTGCAGCCTAGTTAGAATCACAATGAAGCACTCAAAGAACCTGAGGAAGCTAAATTAAGATAAACTGTTACAATCCTTTGTTGATTAAAAATGCACTACACATGATCACTTTGTAAACATGAAATATCATAACGTGTCCATATATTTTCAAAATTGCCAATGTTCAGATTAAAATATATATTCTTATACATCTTGTGTTTTTGTTCAAAAGCTACATCAATCTATATCAATCTAAATTTTAATTCAAGTGAAAAAATGATTTATCTCACCTGTAGCCTGTTGATGCAGTGTCTCTGTTCTCTGAAGTGTGGTATATCAACCTTTGTGTCTCTCACAGATGCTGGACCTGATAACCTGATACTAAAAATCCAAATCTCTACCCTGCCCTGCCTTGCCACAACTGAGTGTCCTGTCATCTCAACCTGGTGATGCAAACCACTGTGCATCCAAAATGGCGCCCTATGCCTTATAAAGTGCACTATCTCTGACCAGAGGCCTATGGGCCCTGAACAAAATGAGTGTTCTATACTATATGGTGCATAGGGTGCCATTTTAGACATTGAGCAGAGTACAGATGAGCGGAGTCATATTGTAGGCAAATAAGTTTAAATGATTTGTTAAGCTTGCATTAATTTGCCCCTCCCTGCTGCTCACGACAAGCTTCATTTACCCCTGTCACAAGGGTAGTTATGGCTGATTTAAGATTAAATGGTCAACCCTGTTACTTCAATTGTAAACTTGTATAGTTCTTTCTCTTAATTTAACCTCTGAAGATTGTAAAAATATATATATATAAAATTGAACATGTGATCTTTATGATGGAATGTTAAAAATTAGGTTAAATAAATATTTGTTTAAAAAAAATTGCACTAACCAAAATGAAATATATGAATTAATCTTCCTCAGAGACACCTGATACAGGGCAGTATCCCAGCCCTGTGCACAAACTGAGAGATTGCCAGAGGTGTGGACTCAAGTCACATGATTTGGACTCCAGTCAGACATCGAGTCACAAATATGATGACTTGCAACTCGACTTTGACTTTAAGACCAATGACTCGTGACTTAAACCTGTTACTGCTAGACGTTCCGCTAGCGGAACATCTCGACAACATCCGGTGAAATTGCAGAGCGCGAAATTAAAATTAAAATATTAGAAATATTTAACTTTCAGAAAATCACAAGTGTAACTACTCGAAATAAAGCTTAACTTCTTGTTAATCAGATTTCTTGTTAATCAGATTTCAAAAAGGCTTTACGGCGAAAGCAAACCATGCGATTTTCTGAGGACAGCGCCCCATCATACAAATTCATGACAAACATATTTCAACCAGGGAGGTTTGACACGAAAGTCAGAAATAGCGATATAAAACATGACTTTCCTTTGATGATCTTCTTCTGTTGGCAATCCAAAAGGTCTCAGTTACATCACAAATGGTCCTTTTGTTCGATAATGTCCTTCTTTATATCCATAAAAACTCAGTTTAGCTGGCGCGCTTCAGTCAATAATCCACTCAGTTTCCCTCCGTCAAAATGCATACAAAATTAATCCCAAACGTTACTAATACATTTTTCCAAACAAGTCAAACAACGTTTATAATCAAACCTTAGATATCCTAATACGTAAATAAACAATACAATTTAAGACGGAGAATCGTTATTGTCTTTACCGGAGATAAACAAGAAAGAACGCGCTTTCCTCCACGCGCTTGGAAACATTAAGGCCAAAATGGGAGCCACCTAGAAAAACTACAATTTCTGGCTCATTTTTCAAAAAAACAGCCTGAAACTCTTTCAAAAGACTGTTGACATCTAGTGGAAGCCCTAGGAACTGCAATTTGAGAGGACTTGGGCTTATAATTTTAGTACTTGCCATTGAAAATAGTGGTAAACTGAATTTTTTGAGGGGGGGATGGTTTGTCCTCGGGGTTTCGCCTGCCATATCAGTTCTGTTATACTCACAGACATCATTTTAACCGTTTTAGAAAGTTTTGAGTGTTTTCTATCCAAATCTACAAATTCTATGCATATCCTAGTTTCTGGGCCTGAGTAGCAGACAGTTTACTTTGTGCATGCTTTTCATTCGGACGTGAAAATACTGCCCCTCTAGCCCAAAGAGGTTTTAACTTCTCTCTGTTTGAGAGAATGCCAAGAGTGTGCAAAGCTGTGATCAAGGAAAAGGGTGGCTACTTTGAAGAAACTAAAATACAAAATATATTTTGATTTGGTAAAAGAAAAAATGCTTACTACATAATTCCATATGTGTTATTTCATAGTTGAAAAGTCTTCACTATTATTCTACAATGTATAAAATGATAAAAATAAAGAAAAACTCTTGAATGAGTAGGTGTGTCCAAACCTTTGACAGGTACTGTATATATAACTATTTCATTGAACTTTTATTTAAGCAGGGAGTCATGCTGAGACTGCGATCTATTTTGCAGATGACACCTGCATGAACACATTACTAAACAATAACTACACCATTCATATCTATATACACATCAATGACACTATTCATATCTATATACACATCAATTACACTGTTCACCCGAGGAATCAGTTGGTAGACCTACTGGACTACATAAAGCCTATTATCTAGCCTCTATTATCTCTTAGAGACCTCTGACACAGGTACGTTTCCCAGCACTGTGGAGGTAGAGGAGGGGCTGCACCAACCCAGTAATCACATTGATGGTGAAACAAATGCTTAAGGCTAACAAAAACAATCCAATGTTCAAATAACCTTTTAAAGGTATAGTTACCTGATATGGAAAACAGTTCACCACCATAGACCACATGATAAGCAAAATGATCTCGAAGGCCCTCATCTTCATGTTGTTTGTCCCCTCCCTCTCCCCTTCCCCCGGCCCGGGACGTTTCAGAGACCTGAGAACTGAGCGGAGGCAGAATAGCTTCAACAAAAAGAACATCAAACTCAACCCAGTAAACATAAAATGTTAAAGTTATTTAACTTCCAAACATAAACAACAGACATGACTCAAGCACCATGAGCCAGACAACACCCCACCCTGTATCTCAGGGTGGACCACTGCCAGGTAGTGCTCCACACAGATACAGCACTAGAACAGAGGACAGCCTGTCATTAGAAAACTATAAGAAAATACCATGATGTACGAGACAACGATTATGGGGTGGTTTAGCCAGACAAAATAGAAAATAGAAAACAGGCAGAAGAGGATCTCAGAAACAGACAGGTTGAGAGCGAAGAACTCTGAAGCCATTGTCCCTCCAGCTCCGGTCAGTATCAGCCACAGGACGTAGATATTGGTGGGGAGAACCAGGACGAAGTTGATTGCATAGCAAGCAGTGCTGAATGATTGGTCTTGGGACACATAGGCAGCAAATGGATATCCAGGCAGGGAAGAGTTGGTAGCTGGAGTTGAGTTTTTCATACCTTCACTTGGTGCAGTTCTGATGTGTGATGGAAGCTGAGAGAGAGAAAGAGGGAGGAAGAAACAGAGAAAAACAGAGAGAGAGAGAGAGAGAGAGAGAGAGAGAGGGAGGAAGAGACAGAGAGAGAGAGACAGAGAGAGAGAGAGAGAGAGAGAGAGAGAGAGAGAGAGAGAGAGAGAGAGAGAGAGAGAGAGAGAGAGAGAGAGAGAGAGAGGAAGAGAGAGAGAGAGAGAGAGAGAGAGAGAGAGAGAGAGAGAGAGAGAGAGAGAGAGAGAGAGAGAGGGAGGAAGAGACAGAGAGAGAGAGAGAGAGAGAGAGAGGAAGAGAGAGGGAGGAAGAGACAGAGAGAAACAGAGAAAAACAGAGAGAGAGAGAGAGAGAGAGAGAGAGAGAGAGAGGAAGAGAAAGAGAAAGAGAGAGAGAGAGAGAGAGAGAGAGAGAGAGAGAGAGGGAGGAAGAGACAGAGAGAGAGAGAGAGAGAGAGAGAGAGAGAGAGAGAGAGAGAGAGAGAGAGAGAGAGAGAGAGAGAGAGAGGGAGGAAGAGACAGAGAGAGAGAGAGAGAGAGAGAGGAAGAGAGAGGGAGGAAGAGACAGAGAGAATCAGAGAAAAACAGAGAGAGAGAGTTTGACTGATGGAGTTCTTCTCTCTACTGGAAGTATGTGTTACAATAACTTAGTGCTGGTTCACATACAACAGATACAGCATAACACGGTCAAAACATGTGGAATGGAGGAGGTACTTCCAAACCTTATTCAATGAGAATGCACAACTTACTTTTTTCCCCATTCAAAACATTTTCCATTTGGTGTGTCCTGAACTCAAGCAGGGTTTATTGGGCCCAGCTTGTACACATGTGAGTCACAAACAGGTGCAGCAGGTCATTACACCTATGCAAATGATTGTGTTTGTCAGGACCTAATGGCCATACACAGTCTATAATTGATTGAGGAGGTTTTGTTAGTGACTGCATCTAGGGACAATAGACTTACTAGCAATGTGACGTGGCCGTAAAAACACAAAACAAAAACAAACATAGTTTAGGAAGTGTATATTCAACCAGGCAGATCCAAAGTTAAGGATTAGGCACATGGATTGAAATTATTTAAATTTAGGGCTAAGGTTAGGCGTACGGGGATGGGTGTAGCATGAGGGATTAGCTTTTAGGTTTGGGTTTATGGTTAGTGTAAGGGTTAAGGTAAGGTTTAGGGAGTGTAACGTAAGGGGTTAACTTTAGGGCTAAGGTTAGGGTTAGTTTTGAATTTAAGGTTAGTTTAAGGGTTAAGGTTAAAAATTTGCCAGTCATATACAGTATATTCGCTACCTATAGGTTTGTTATCTCTTCATTCCGCATACTGTTAAGCTGTGTACAGTACACATGGGTATTTGTCTTGTTCTTTATCTTGGGCGCTTAATGGAACAGTGTAAGATTCTGGCCATTAAGCACTTTATTTAAACCAGAGTCATATGATCTCATGAATACCAGTTTTATGTCTTTACCTCCAGGAAGGAGGAAATTACAGGTAGCTTCTAGTGTTATTCCTTTAGAGCTCCGATAATTTTGCTAACACTAGTTAGCTCACAAAACTACCTTTAACTTCCTTCATAGTGGATGCAGAGACATAAAAACGGTATCCAGGAGTTCAAATGACTCTGGGAAAGAAGAAAAATGTCGCAATAACCCTTTAAATATTCATTAACATATACAAAGGAGCGACCCATTAGATCTATAATAGCGAGAAGGGTTTAGCCATTTAAGTTAATGATGTGAGATGGGTGGACCAGCGGCCATCTTGAGTGTACCCAATTCTATTTCTATGGTTGTGCCACCTCTCCCTCACTGCCCCCTGAGGCAGCAGGGTAGTTTCCCACTCCTGTGGAGGTAGAAGAGGGGCTGTACCAACCCACAGAACACCAGGAGTAACATGTTGAGGTCATCGAGCAGGCAGAACACTTCAGCTCTGATGCAGTCTTACAGCAGGTAAATGACCACGGTCGGACGGATGTTGATCAACATCGTCACCAGGACGACCGAGACGATTGTGAACGCTCTCTTCTTCATTGCGTTCTTCCCTTCTTTCTCCCTCTCCCCTCCTCTTCTCTCCACCTCTCCCTGGCCCAGTTTTTTTGCGCTTCAGGACACAGAGGATGGAGAGGCTGCAGAAGAGCAGGATGTAGGTGAGGAAGCAGTGGATGGGGACCTGAGGTGCGTAGAGGGAAACAGCCGTCCATGTGAACGTCTTTGTGACCCCCCAGGTCCCAGCTTTCTACAATTTATAAAACCAGTTTTTGCTTTGTCATTATGGGGTATTGTGTGTAGATTGACGAGGAAAAGTTTTTTTTTAATCCATTTTAGAATAAGGCTGTAACGTAACAAAATGTGAAAAATGTCACAGGGTCTGTATACTTTCCGAATGTACTGTAGGGTGCCATTTTCGAAGCAGACCAGAGCACTGACAAGAAGAGGGTCTGCCCCCTGCCTGCCTTCCTGACATGCAAATAGCCTGCCTACTCTGATTTGACCCAAACCCATCTAAGAGACCAACGTGTGTATGCAAAGGGCACTAATTGTTTTTGTTTTGACATTTTCTGACCTTATTATTGTCATATTTTCTCTGCTCTATAAAAATAAAAAACAGCTCCTTGAGAAGTTATGCACACATTAAATATGCAAGATACAAAATATGTTTGTTTTTTCAGTAAACATGAAATACACTTTTTGACCGATGTCTATTTATGCCATTTATCCAACGCTTGTATCGGAAGCGACTCACAGTCATGCGTGGTGTCAGACAAAGTATGTGTTATTGTCCCATCTCACTACTAGATACAGACACAAAGGTGAAAGCTGAAGCAATACGATTGATACGTAATCTTCCCAGATAAGAGGGAATGAATCAAACCCAGGAGTGCACAATTCTGGAATTCCTGCTTATTCCCTCCTGATTACGATTACACATAAACGTGAATAAATCTTGAAACATGATGAATGAGAACAACGCACAAATATCATACCCCCCAAAAACTGTTAACCTCACCCTGCTATTGTAATAGTGAGAGATTAGCATGTCTTGGAGGTATGATATTTGTGAATTATTTATTTGATTTAACTTTTATTTAAGCAGGGAGTCATGCTGAGACTACAAGCTATTTTGCAGTTGAGCCCTGCATGAACACGTCAATAAACAACAATTATTCTACACATATCTACTGTATTAAACACCTAAATTACACAATTAAACCTTGGATTCAGGTGGAAGACCTACTGGAGAAAACTACCTTCAACTTTAAACTTAAGCATTTGGAAAAATCTCAATCTATCCCTTTAAAGTACAGTTCAGTGCCCATAGAAATATAGTAACTAGAACCGTCATTCACCATCAACTCAATGGTCTGTGATGGGTGGACCGGCGGCCATCTTGAGTGTACCAAATTCTATTTCTGTGCCACCTATCCCTCACTGGCCCCTGAGGCTGCAGGGTAGTTTCCTACTCCTGTGCAGGTAGAAGAGGGCCTGCATCAACCCACAGAACACCAGGAGTAACATGTTGAGGGCATGGAGAAGCAGAACACTTTGGCTGCAATGGAGTCGTACAGACGGTAAATTACCTTTGTGGGAAGGTTGTTGATAAACATCATGGCCATGATGACAGAAACAATTGTGAATGCTCTCTTCTTCATGTCGTTCCATCTACGTATTTTTTCAATTATGTTTTATGGTTAGTTACTGATGTGTTACAACCATTCATATCATATGTTCGACAGCATGTTTAAATGTCTTCATTTTCATTCCTAATGACAATGCTGCTCTGAACAGTATTTTAAATGGATTGATTCTGTGGTTTAGGTTTAGTTTAGCTATTTTGTTTGAAGGTAGAAGCAGTGAAGTCCAAAATGGCACCCTATTCCCTATACAGTTCAATGTTGTTAACCAGAGCACTTTGGACCCTGGAAAAAAGTAGTGCACTAAATAGGGAATAGGGTGCCATGCAGGACACATAAAAGGTCATCCTTGCTCCAAATGTGTTCTGATTAGACAGTCAAAGTGGCTGAGCTACAAGGAGAAACAAACATGACCAGTGGCTCAGGCTGCTGATGCAAATGACTGGAGCTTTGATGTAAAACTCTGTGTCAGAGGTCAAGAGATCATTTAGTTAAATGTAGACTTTGAGAATCTTCTTCTTATGAAAAGCGCAATATGGATTAAATATATTATTATTAAATTATGCTTATTCCATTATGTATAATCAATACATATATTATTATTTTAATTTTAATATATTGACTGAGAATTCCCTTTTACTGAAATCAACTGTTGCAGTGAAGCAGTGAGTCATTGAAATATATAGATTTTAAATAGCTTCTGTATATAAAAGAGGAATTTAGCCGGTTTAGCACAGTGGCTAGCTGTGCTATGGCTGGGGGGAAGCTAATGGTTAATGCCTGAGTTGAACTTGGAAATCAGTACATTTCCCTTGTTGCGCATGGAGGCCGAGGGGAAACCACACTGCTGAAATAACAGCATTCAAATCAGAAGGATGCTGCATAAGTAGGTAAACATAAGGGTAAAAGTTAACAGTTGAATTGTTCTACTTTGAAATAATTCAACACTGGCTTCAATTCCAAAAAGTAGACATAGATTGAAAAAAAAAACTTGATGTTCACTGGTTTATATTTTAATATCTCTCTCGGGTCACCTCCTCCATATCATGGGAAAAGATCTCTCTAAAAGAGACAGAAAAAGAGAGAGAGGGAGGGGAGAGAGAAGAGAAAGGGAGGGGTAAGAGGGGAGAGAGGGAGGGGAGAGAGATAAGAGAGAGGGAGGGGGAAGAGAGGAGAGAGGGAGGGGAGAGAGAGAAGAGAGAGGAAGTGATGGAAGGAAGGAGGGGGAAGAGAAGAGAAAGGGAGTGGAAAGAGAGGAGAGAGGTAGGAGAGGAGAGGAGGATTGTTATAAAAGCAACAGATAATGCAAAGTATTTCTGGACCCATTTGCAAAAAAAAACTAAAAAACAAGGGAGTGGGAAATTAGGGGGAAAGAGTTAAAAGACAGGAATGAATCAGTCAGTCAGGGGTTGGTAAGCAGCCAGTCAGCGAGTCAATATTTAACTCTTCAGCTCGTATTTCTTCGCTTTCCACTTCTCCAGGGATTTCTGCAGAAGAAAAAAAATACATAAAGAACAATCTCATTAGCATCTTATTTACTTCTCAATTCAGGAAGCAAACGAAAATTCCAAATTGGTTTACTAATTGAATATACCCATTTGAATTGGAATCTGCCCCACCTCTGATTGTCAAAGGGTTCTTGCTGATTGGTTGTTGATTGTCCGTGTTGCGGCTGATTGGTTGTTTTGGGTTCTCACCTCCAGGTTCTGATGGTGTTTGAGGATCCTGTAGTGGTTCTTCTTGGCCTCTTCAGTTCTGCTGTAGATCTTAGAACACACCTTGCAGAAGAATCCTGACTTGGGGACCAGAAACTCCATGCCTGATACTGATCAAACAGACCAGAAACAAAACCATCTTTAAATATACAAATTCACTGAACCTTTGGAAACTGTCCAACTAATGTGGTTTCAGGTTGTCAACCAATCATATGTTTCTACAACCGCTCAAAGAACACACCTTTTGGTGCCATCATGCCACTCCTTGCCATGTTTGGCATGATGAAGAGTAGCAAGGAGTTGAATAAGAGCTCAAACAGACTGGTAGCCAGGCTAAAATGAGCTTGCTATCACAATAGATTTACATACCATGGCTGAGTTTTCCTCTCTCACAGTTGAACATCTAACCATGTAGTGGTTTCCATAGCTGCCACTGTAATCCACCCAGCCATCTAGTGGTTACCATAGCTACCACTGTTTAATATCTAGCCATCTAGTGGATACCATGGCTACCACTTTTTTAACATCTAGCCATCTAGTGTTTACTATATCTACCGCTGTTTAACATCTAGCCATCTAATGGTTACCATAGCTACCACAGTTTGACATCAAAAGTCTTCACCCCATTACTCAACCCTGCACCTAAGAGGCTGCTGCCCTATGTACATAGACATGGAATTACTAGTCACTTTAATAATGTTTAAATACCATTTAACTCATTTCATATGTGTATATGACCAATAACATTTTGATATGATTTTGGTTTTATTTGATCTTGCCATCTAGTGGTTACCATATCTACCACAGTTTATCATCTAGCCATCTAGTGGTTACCATAGCTACCACAGTTTAACATCTATCCATCTAGTGGTTACCATATAAACAACTTATCTAGATACAGTTGGTTATCTGACCTCACCACAACCAGTCATCTACAATGACCACATCCACTAATCTATGTAAACCAGGTAAAAATTAATTTACCACATATCAACGAAAGGGAGGTGGCCATCTCAACCACTACTATGCATATGCAGTGGCTGGCTACCATATCACAAGCACTATTCTACCTAAGAGCTGCCTTGCTTGTTGTCTTTTTCCTCCTGTGGCAAGGCAGAGGCTAGTTACCTCAGAATAAAGGGTACATCAGGGCTGTGTTCATTAGGCACCACATGGAAGTGTAAGGACTGAATGAGAAAGTGACAATCTGGACTTGTCCTATAAGAAACACTAATTTGTTTTCCATTTAATTAAAAACGTTTTGTTATTCAATTCAAATCAAATCAAATCAAATCAAATTGTATTGGTCACATACACATGTTTAGCAGATTATTGTGGGTGCAGTGAAATGCTTGTGTTTCTATACAAACAGTGTAGGAAGTCCAGGACCCAGTTGCACAGGGCAGGGTTCAGACCCAGGGCCCCAAGCTTAATGATGAGTTTGGAGGGAATTATGGTGATATGGGAATAACTATACTGTTCGTATTCGGCCATATCCCAGTCACCCTGCCATGCTTAACCATGTCATGGTTCGCGATTTCAGTTTTGCGTGAATGCTGCCATCTATCCACAGTTTCTGAATTGGGTAGGTTTTATTAGTCACAGTGGGTACAACTTCTCCTATACATTTCCTGATAAACTCAGTCGCTGTATCTGTGTATTTGTCAATATTATTGTCAGAGGCTACCTGGAACATATGCCAGTCTGCGGGATCAAAGCAATCTTGAAGCATGACAGCTGCGTGGTCCCATGGTGTTTATACTTGCGTACTATTGTTTGTACAGATGAACGTGGTCCCTTCGGGCATTTGGAAATTGCTCCCAAGGATGAACTAGACTTGTGGAGTTCTAACATTTTTGATTTCTTTTGATTTCCCCATGATGTCAAACAAAGAGGCAGTGAGTTTGAAGATAGGCCTTGAAATACATCCACAGGTACACCTCCAAATGACTCAAATGTTGTAAATTAGCCTATCAGAAACGTCTAAATTATGAGCCTCCCGGGTGGCGCAGTGGTCTAGGGCACTGCATCGCAGTGCTAGCTGCGCCACCAGAGTCTCTGGGTTCGCGCCCAGGCTCTGTCGCAGCCAGCCGCAACCGGGAGGTCCGTGGTGCGACGCACAATTGGCATAGCGTCGTCTGGGTTAGGGAGGGTTTGGCCGGTAGGGATATCCTTGTCTCAGTATGTAAGAAATGTAATAAAATGTATGCACTCTACTGTAAGTCGCTCTGGATAAGAGCGTCTGCTAAATGACTAAAATGTAAATGTAAAGCCATGACATAAATTTCTGGAATTTTCCAAGCTTTTTAAAGGCACAGTCAACTTAGTGTATGTAAACTTCTGACCCACTGGAATTGTGATACAGTGAATTATAAGTGAAATGATCTGTCTGTAATCAATTGTTGGAACAATTACTTATGTCATGCACAAAGCAGATGTGCCAACCAACTTTCCAGAAGTATAGTTTGTTAACAAGAAATTTGTGGAGTGGTTTAAAAACGAGTTTTAATGATTCCAACCTAAGTGTATGTAATCTTCCGACTTCAACTGTATATAAGGTAGTGAAAGAGACTGGCTTTTACATCAGAAGTTAATGGTTCTCTGTAGAAAGACAGATGGCATTGGAATGTGTTGGGTGGACTGGAAGAAGTCAGCAGGCTTCAACTGCATATAATGTTTTTTTGAAAATGAGTTGTCTCTCGTTGAATGACAACAAACACTTAATTGAATAATTCCTATTGTTCACTAGTCACTGATGAAGGGGCATTGAACCCCTGTTTACATCCCTGTTAGTGAGCATTTCTCCTTTGCCAAGATAATCCATCTACCTGGCAGATGTGGCATATCAAGAAGCTGATTAAACAGCATGGTTATTACACAGGTGCACCTTGTGCTGGGGCCAATAAAAGACCATCCTAAAACGTGCAGTTTTGCCACACTACACAATGCTACAGATGTCTCAAGTTTTGAGGGAGAGTGCAATTGGCATTCTGACGGCAGGCATGTCCACCAGAGCTGTTGCCAGATAGTTGAATATTCATTTCTCTACCATAAGCTGCCTCCAACATTGTTTTAGAGAATTTGGCAGTACGTCCAACCGGCCTCACACCGCAGACCACGTGTGTGGTGTCATGTGGGCTAGCGGTTTACTGATGTCAATGTTTTGAACAGAGTGCACCATTGTGGCGGTGAGGTTATGATATGGTCAGGTATAAGCTACGGACAACAAATACAATGCATTTTATCGATGGCAATTTGAATACACAGAAATACCTTGACAAGATCCTAAATCCCATTATGAGGCCCCTTTATTTTAAGGTATCTGTGACCAACAGATGCATGTCTGTAGTCCAGTCATGTGAAAGCCATATATTAGTGCCTAATGAATGTATTTAAATTGACTGATTTCCTTATATGAACTGTAACTTGTAAATTGTTAGATATTGTTGCACATTGCATATATATTTATGTTCAGTATAATTTCGATCCGTTTTTAACGTCCACGTCACATGGTTAGGAAATCTCCTGTCCCTAGTTACTGTGTAGGTGCGGTCACTTAGAAAACCTCCTCAATCAATCATAGACTGCGCATTGCCATTAAGTCCTGACCATCAAAATCATTTGCATAATGACCTGCTGCACCTGTTTGTGACTCACAGGTGTACAAGCTGGGCCCCATAGACCTGACTAGAGTTCAGGACTCATCAAATGGAAAATGTTTTGAATGGGGTTAAAAAACAAAGATGAGCATTTTCATTGGATAAGGTTAGGATGCACCTCCTCCATTTCCATCCGTTTTGCCCTGTTAAGTTGTGTCTGTTGTGTATGACCCACCATTCTATTCTTGACAGACATACTTTCCTGGAGAGAGAAGAGCTCCAACAGTTAAGGTTAGAAATTGTTTTCTCCTAAAAAATCTGAATGATTGCTGTAGTCACTTCTGACTTTCTTGGGGGGTCAGGGGAGAGAGTGTCCCATATAAAAAAGTATTAGAATGTCCTTCAGTTTCAATGAAAATTCTGGAATTCTGAATTTCTGAAAATAAATGTATGGGATGTTGGTTAGATAGTACTGTAGTACTAAACTGTCATTGTAATGTTCCACATTTACTTCTGTATTATATGATTGTCTGTTCATATGTTTTTTTGAATGGATTAATCTATCGCTCTCTCTGTCTATGTCTCCGTCACTCTCTCTCTCTCTCTCTCTGTCTTGCTCTGTCTCTCTCCCTCTATCAGCTTCCGTTACACATCAGAACTGCACCAACTGAAGAGATGAATACTTCAACCTCATCTGCAAACTCTTCCCTGCCTACATATCAATTTGCTGCTTTCTTTTCCCAAGATCAATCAATCAGCACTGCTTCCTATGCAATCAACTTCCTCCTGGGTCTCCCAACCAATATCTACATCCTGTGGCTGATAGTGACTGAAAAGGAAGGGAGGATGGCCTCAGAGTTCTTCACTCTCAACCTGGCCGTGTCTGAGGTCCTCTTTTGCCTGTCAGCTATCTTGTATTTTATCTGGTTACACCACCCCGCCACCTTTATTTTGTACATTTTGGTATTTTCTTACGGTTTTCTAATGACAGGCCGTCCCCTGTTCCAGTGCTGTATCTGTTTAGAGCGCTACCTGGCGGTGGTCCACCCTGTGGTCTTCCTGAAGTACAAACCCCTGAGATACAGGGTGGGGTGTTGTAGTGTTGTCTGGCTGATGGTGCTTGGGTCCTGTCTGTTCTTTATGCTTGGGAATAAAATAACTTTTATATTTTATGTTTACTGGGGTGAGTTTCTGATGTTGTTTTTGTTGAATCTATTCTGCTGCCTGTCAGTTCTCAGGGTTCTGAAACGTCCCGGGCCGGGGGAAGGGGAGAGGGAGAGGGAGAGGGAGGGGACAAATAACATGAAGATGAGAGCGTTTAAGATCATTTTAATGATCATGATGGCTATGATGGTGAATTATCTTCCTTTTGAGATAACTATACCTTTAAAAGTTTGTTTGCACGTTAAAGAGTTTTTGTTTGCCTTAAGGATTTGTTTCACCATCAATGTGATTACTGGGTTGGTGCAGCCCCTCCTTTACCTCCACAGGTCTGGGAAACTTCCCTGTATCAGAGGTCTCTAAGAGATAATAGAGACTAGATAATAGGCTTGATGTAGTCCAGTAGTCCTACCACCTGATTCCAAAGTTGAATTGTGTAAATACATGTAGAAATGCGTTGTGTAATTGTTTTTTAACTGATTTGTTCATGCCGGGCTCATCTTCAAAAGAGATGGTGGTCTCAGCATGACTCCCTGCATAAAAAAGGTTAAAACATTTTTTATAATAATAATTGTAAACTAGTTACAATATGTTTGTAGCTGACAGACAATGTTTTGATTGGATATGAGTTATATATGGTGATGATGTATGGAACAATATGTATATTTCAATCCCGTCCCACTAGAGTGAAAGAATATATTTTTTATGTTATTTTTAGATCTAGAACTATACATTACTGTCATATCTGTATTTAATAGTGAAATTGGATGATACTACCCACATTGTAAAAGGGTTTTAAAGTATGTATATTACACTTGGTGTTTTTCATCTTTGGATATTTAATAAATCCGTGTGCTGAACTACACATGTTACTCGTTGTGAAGCAGAGAAAACGTCCAGACCTCATTACTATATTACTATAACATGTGAGGAGGCTACAGCTAACAAACAATGACCAAATGTCAGAAGATACTGTCATTAACCTTTGTATAGACATTTTAATGTCTTTACAATTCTGTCTACCTTTTCCATTTCTTCTAGCATATCATACCAACAAAATATCTATTTTTTGGCAAGCATGTTGCATTTCCCAACACTGTGTTTAACAAGTTGGCCTTTATTAGCAACAGCTACTGTATATCCTCATCAATTAAAATGATAGGTGTGGTTCCTGTCACACTGAGGAGGATATTTGCATTTCATGTGGTCCTTGTGTGTACCTACAGATGTTTGCAATGTGATGCCACACAGGTATGTAGGCAGGTATTTGATGTATGGATGTGACCTAAAGATGTACGTTTCTCAGCCCTAAGGAGAGACACAATCGCAAAACTCCCTTGAAGAGAGGAGACACCAATCACCAGATATCCATTTCAGGTTAAATAACAACAATCTAAGATCAGCCAGCATATTTTCCTACAGGAATCGAGTTTGACAGCCCTGCTCTAAGGTGACGTAGTCTGTGGCATACCATTAATGATAACAGCCTTGAACCTGGGACATTACAATTGTTAACCCAACACCTAGCTGTTACAGTATGCCAAGAGATATGAATGTATTGACGAGGTCGCAATAGGTGGTGGGTTAAGGTCGCAACAATATTGTAACATAGAACTGATAAGTTCGGGCGCTACGGTTCGGTCGCTACAAAATACTTGCGGGTCGTAGAGCAAAAAGGATATGACCATCGTGTTCGTTAGTCTCCCCCTTTTTAGGTCAAACCGTTTGGACACTGCAGACGTTTTCGTGAGAAGACCGATTCGGGACGTCTCATGGTCTGACAAACACACACTAGCTCTGCCACCTTTCACCGGAGATGCAGAAGTGTGATATTGGCCGATGCGGTGAATTCAGACGCATCCAATGCAAAAAACATAGCTCTAGCTTAAACTGACAGATTTGATGGGGATGTTTTTATTATGTTACTTAGATTGTCACTCTAGTGGTTAACCTCATAGTCACTGTGCAGGAGTACAGAGCCAAAACAACAAAACAATTCTCATTGTCTCAAAACTTTTGGAGCTCACTGTATAAGATGAGTAAAGAGAGAAACACTTTGGATGATCCTGATGCTTCTAACCTTTATTCTCCGCTCCAGTCTTTGTTCTCTCTCTCTCCACCCCCCCCCCTCTCTCTCTCTAACCCCCATCTCTCTCTCTAACCCCCCATCCCTTCTCTATCTTTCTCACTCTCTCTCTCTCTCTCTTTACATCCCTCTCTCTTTAACCTCCCATGTAGCACATTCTATCCCCATGCTTACTACTTCCTATTCAATCAACATAATATCCCCACCAACAACGTATCCCCACCAATGTCTACATCCTGTGGCTAATAGCAACTGGAGCAGGAGGGACAATAGCCTCAGAGTTCTTCTCTCTCAACCTGACCATGTCTGAGATCCTGTTCTGCCTCTTTAATGGCTTCAGCATGGCTGACCTACACATCCAGTCTGGTTTTGTAGACAAAGCTGCAGATTTTTCGTATGGGTTCATTTTCACTGGCCGGCCCCTGTTTGGAAATTCCGTTGATTATAATTTAATCTAGCAAATGCCGGATCTCTGTGGCGAGACGCAACATTCACCCAGGGTTCATAAAATTGTGTCAGTAGTGTCTGAGATATTGTGTGGCTTAACTAGACTCATATCCCTGAGCATGTGTGCCAAATGTCAGCACTCTGAGTCAAACAGATCAACAGATATAAAGATATGCCCATTATACTGCCACCGTGAGGTCGACATCAATGTTCTTGCACATGTTGAGTCTTGACAGTGTTAGTGAAATGAGTAACACATTTTGTTGTGCGTTGAGAGACCATCCATAGATGACACATTTCTTGCAGATCGTCATTATGTGCCAGAGGAGTAGATTTTTAAGTGTTTTTCACACAATTCCAAATGTTTTAAAATCCATCATGGAGACCCTTACGGGATGGACGGAGAAAGATTCACAGTCCCATTTCCAATTTCATTGTGGGGGCAGTAAAATAATCATATTTCAATATATTTATCCTTGAAATCAACGGTCAGTTCCAGCTATAATGGTGTCATAAAATTCACATGTAATACTTTTCCACTGACCACTATATTGTGTAACTAGGTCCTTGAGTTTTTCCTTACCTTTTGACCTGACCTGGTTTGGAAAAACTCAGGGCCCTATCCATCCATAACACATTCTACACAGCACCGCATATTCTCTTTAACCATACTAAACATCACTTAGTGTTGTCATAACCAGTAGAAAATTGTGTGCATGTCAGGTGTAGTTCATTAAGTGAGGTGATGTTCAGTTTCAGATTACATACGGGAGCAACACAGGTGTCTTGGTGGGGATGGCTGAGGGTGTGATTGTAGGTGAGGGAGAGAGTGAGTGAGGGTGGGAAGGTGGGAGGGAGGGTGGTACATCTGCTTGGTAAATCAATACACTACTAGACTTTCTTGGTTGACTACCTCAATCTGATGTTTGTGATGTCATTCTGCTGGCTCTCAGTTCTCAGGGCTCTAAAACATCCTGGGCCGGGGAAGTGGACAGGGAGGGATAATCAAAGTTCATTTTGATTATCCTGGTGTTGCTGATGGTGAATTTCCTCCGTATGATTGTTTGTCTTTGTACAGAATGTGTTGTTTTTTATCTGGATGTATTGTTTTTATCACTATCAATTTCTTCATCCATCCTTGTGATCCCCGGGTTTCTGCAGCCCCTCCTCCACCTCCACAGGGCTGGGAAACTGTTCTGTATCAGCCCCTCCTCCACCTCCACAGGGCTGGGAAACTGTTCTGTATCAGCCCCTCCTCCACCTCCACAGGGCTGGGAAACTGTTCTGTATCAGCCCCTCCTCCACCTCCACAGGGCTGGGAAACTGTTCTGTATCAGCCCCTCCTCTACCTGCACAGGGCTGGGAAACTGTTCTGTATCAGCCCCTCCTCTACCTCCAAAGGGATGTGACACTGATATGTATCAGCCCCTCCTCTACCTGCACAGGGCAGGGACAATTGTGACGCTCGTCTTCCTCCTCGTCTGAAGAGGAGCAAGGATCGGACCAAAACGCAGCGTGGGTTGAATACATAATAATTTTAATAATAATAACGAAGACGAAAAAACACTTGAACAAACTACAAAATAATAAACGACGTTAACAGACCTGAACTTGAGAACACATAAAAACATGAACGCACGGACAGGAACAAACGAACGAACGAAACGAAACAGTACCGTGTGGTGAACAAACACAGACACAGCAACAATCACCCACCAACAAACAGTGAGAACAGCCTACCAACTTCTTATGGCTGCAGGGCGGTGCCGGTACACCTATGACAACAGCCACTTCAAGTGCAGGGCGCGAAATTCTAAATATATATTTTTTAAATATTTAACTTTCACACATTAACAAGTCCAATACAGCTAATGAAAGATACACATCTTGTGAATCCAGCCAACATATCCGATTTTTAAAATGTTTTACAGGGAAAACACCACGTATATTTATGTTAGCTCACCAACAAATAGAAAAAAGGACAGACATTTTTCACAGCACAGGTAGCATGCACAAAGCCAACCAAACTAACCTAGAACCAACCAAACTAACCAAGAAACAACTTCATCAGATGACAGTCTTATAACATGTTATACAATAAATCGATGTTTTGTTCGAAAAATGTGCATATTTCAGGTATAAATCATAGTTTACAATGCGGCTACAATCAGAAATTGCACCGAAAGCAGCCAGAATAATTACAGACACCAACGTGACATACCGAAATACTCATCATAAAACATTTCTGAAAAATACATGGTGTATAGCAAATGAAAGACAAAGATCTTGTGAATACAACCAATATTTCCGATTTTTTAAGTGTTTTACAGCGAAAACACAATATAGCGTTATATTAGCTTACTACAATAGCTAACACAAAACAGCATTGATTCAAGGCAAACGGTAGCGATAGCACAGTTCGACAGATATATGAAATAGCATCACAAAATGGGTCCTACTTTTGGTGATCTTCCATCAGAATGTTCTACAAGGGGTCCTTTGTCCAGAACCGTCGTTGTTTGGATTTAGAACGTCCTTTGTCCCTCTTGAATTAGCAAGCACACTAGCCAAGTGGCGCGAAGCTCTCCTTCCTGAACAAAGTCACACAACGCAACACGTCTAACGTCCCGAATAAATTTCAATAATCTAATAAAACTATATTGAAAAAACATACTTTACGATGATATTGTAACATGTATCAAATAAAATCAAAGCCGGAGATAGTATTCGCCTATAACGACAGCTTTTCAAAAGGCAATTCCAGGTCCAACTTCGCACTTTCGAGAAAACAGAAAATGGGTGACTCGTGGTGCCAAGAGGATTTATTCCACCTCAGACCAAGATAATCACCTAATTTCTTCTCTCACTTCCTCTTGACATCTAGGGGAAGGTGTATGACGTGCATGTATACTAATACGTATCATGCCCATTTATAGGCAGGCCCTTGAACAGAGCATCGATTTCAGACTTTCCACTTCCTGGTCAGAAAGTGTGCTGCCAAATGAGTTCTGATTCACTCACAGACAAAATTCTAACGGTTTTAGAAACTAGAGAGTGTTTTCTATCCAATAGTAATAATAATACGCATATTGTACAAGCAAGAATTGAGTACGAGGCCGTTTGAAATGGGCACGGTTTTATCCATCTACTCAATACTGCCCCTGCAGCCCAACGTAAAACACCTGCCCCTGATTGAGAACCATATCAGGCTAGTTGACAACCCAACATAGAAACACATAACATAGAATGCCCACCCAGCTCACGTCCTGACCAACTAAACAAGACTAAACAAAGGAAATAAGGTCAGGAACGTGACAGTACCCCTCCCTCCAAGGTGCGGACTCCGGTTGCAAAACCTGACCTATAGGGGAGGGTCTGGGTGGGCATCTGTCCACGGTGTCGGCTCTGGCTCTGGACGTGGTCCCCACCCCACCATAGTTAATCCCCGCTTCCGTGGCCTCCTCCTAATGGCTACCCTCCCTATTAACCCCACTGGATTAAGGGGCAGCACCGGACTAAGGGACAGCACCGGACTGAGGGGCAGCACCGGACTGATGGGCAGCACCGGACTGAGGGGCAGCACCGGACTGAGGGGCAGCTCCGGACTGAATTCCGGCATCGCCGGCATGACAGGTCGCTCTGGCAGCTCCTGGCTGACTGATGACTCTGGCATTCTGGCTGACTGACGGCTCTTGCAGATCCTGGCTGACTGACGGCTCTAGCAGATCCTGGCTGACTGACGGCTCTGGCAGATCCTGGCTGACTGACGGCTCTGGCAGCTCCTGACTGACGGCTCTGGCAGCTCCTGGCTGGCGGGCGGCTCTGGCAGCTCCTGTCTGGCGGGCGGCTCTTGCAGCTCCTGTCTGGCGGGCGGCTCTGGCGGCTCCTGTCTGGCGGGCGGCTCTGGCGGCTCCTGTCTGGCGGACGGCTCTAGCGGCTCCTGACTGACGGACGGCTCTAGCGGCTCCTGACTGACGGCTCTGAAGGCTCCTGATAGACGGGCGGCTTTGAAGGCTCAGGACAGACGGGCGGCTTTGAAGGCTCAGGACAGACGGGCAGCTCAGGCGGCGCTGGACAGATGGACAGCTCAGACGGCGTTGGGCAGACGGGCAGTGCAGGCGGTGCCGGGCAGACGGGCACACCTGTAGGGAGGAGACGGAGAGACAGCCTGGTGCGTGGGGCTGCCACAGGACCCACCAGGCTGGAGAGACCTACAGGAGGCTTGGTGTTAAGAGGAGGCACCTGAAGGACCGGGCTGTGGGGGAGCACTGGAGCTCTGGAGCGCAGCCTTGGCACCACTCCCCCAGGCTGGAATACTACTCCAGCCCGGACCCTCCAGAGTGCAGGCACAGGTTGAACCGGGCTGTGGGTGAGCACTGGAGATCTAGTGCCTACTACGTGCACCTCTCCCTTAGGCTCCACTCCCACATTTGCCCGGTACGAGCGGAGCGCAGGCATAGGACGCACTGCACCCTCCCAGCGCCCCGGAGACACAGCACGCAGAGCCGGCGCAGGATACCCTGGACCGAAACTGCGTACCGGAGACCAGACGCGCTGAGCAGGCACAATACGCCCTGGCTGGATGCCCACACTCACATGACAGTTTCGGGGGGCTGCCCTATAGCGCACCGGGCTATGGGCACGCACTGGCGACACCGTGCACTTAACCGCATAACACGGTGCCTGACCAGTGATGCGTTGCTTATGATAAGCACGAGGAGTGAGCTCAGGTCTGCTACCTGGCTTAGCCACACTACTCTTTATCCCCCCCCCAAAAAAAATTCTGGGGCTGCCTCTCGTACCTGTCGCGCTGCCGTGCTGCCTCCTCATATCGCCGCCGCTCAGCTTTCGCTCCCTCCAGCTCAGCTTTGGGGCGGCGATATTCCCCAGCCTGTGCCCAGGGTCCTTCTCCGTTTAAAATCTCCTCCCATGTCCAGGAGTCCTGAGATTTCTGCCGCTGCTGCTGTTGCTGCCCGTTACCACGCTGCTTGGTCCATGGTTGGTGGGTGATTCTGTGACGCTCGTCTTCCTCCTCGTCTGAAGAGGAGCAAGGATCGGACCAAAACGCAGCGTGGGTTGAATACATGATAATTTTAATAATAATAACGAACACGAAAAAACACTACAAAATAATAACAACCTACAAACTACAAAATAATAAACGACGTTAACAGACCTGAACTTGAGAACACATAAAAACATGAACGCACGAACAGGAACAAACGAACGAACGAAACGAAACAGTACCGTGTGGTGAACAAACACAGACACAGCAACAATCACCCACCAACAAACAGTGAGAACAGCCTACCTTAATATGGTTCTCAATCAGAGGAAACGTAAAACACCTGCACCTGATTGAGAACCATATCAGGCTAGTTGACAACCCAACATAGAAACACATAACATAGAATGCCCACCCAGCTCACGTCCTGACCAACTAAACAAGACTAAACAAAGGAAATAAGGTCAGGAACGTGACAACAATGTCCTGTATCAGCCCCTCCTCTACCTCCACAGGGCAGGGACACTGTCCTGTATCATACCTCCTCTACCTCTAAAGGGCAGGGACATTATCCTGAATCATCCCCTCATCTACCTCTACAGGATAGGACACGTTCCTGTTTCAGCCTCTCCTCCACCTCCAAATTGATGGGATACTGTCCTGTATCAGCCTCTCCTATACCTTTACAGGGCTGGGACATTGTCATGAATCAGCCCCTCCTCTACCTCAAACATGCTGGGACACTGTCCTGAATCAGCCTATCCTCTATCTCAACAGGGCTGAGACACTGTCCTGTATTATTCCCTCCTCTATTTTCACAGGGCTGGGACACTGTCCTGTATCAGCACCTCTACCTCCACAGGGCTGGGAAACTGTTCTGTATCAGCCCCTCCTCTACATCCACAGAGCTGGGACACAGTGCTGTATCATCCCTCCTCTACATCAACAGGGCTGGGACACTGTCGTGTTTCAGCCTCTCCTCTTCCTCTACATGCCTGTGGCACTGTCCAGTATCAGCCCCTCCTCTACCTCCACAGGGCTGGGAAACAGTTATGCATCACTCCCTCCTCTACCTCCACAGGGCTGGGACACTGTTCTGTATCAGCCCCTCCTCTACATCCACAGAGCTGGGACACAGTGCTGTATCATCCCTCCTCTACATCAACAGGGCTGGGACACTGTTCTGTATCAGCCCCTCTAACTCCACAGGGCTGGGACACTGTCCTGTATCATACCACCACTATCTCTAAAGGGCAGGGACATTGTCCTGTATCATCCCCTCCTCTTCATCTACAAGGCTGGGACACTGTCCTGTATCAGCCACTCCTCTACCTCAACTGGGCTGAGACACTGTCGTGTTTCAGCACCTCCTATTCATGCACAGGGCTGGTACACTGTCCTGTATCGGTCCCTACTCTACCTCCACAGGGATGGTACACTGTTCTTTTTCAGCCCCCCCATTACCTAAACAAGGCTGGTACACTGTTCTATATCTGTCCCTCCTCTTGCTCTACAATTCTGGGACACAGTTCTGTATCAGCCCCTCCTCTACCTAAACAGGGCTGGGACACGGGCATGTTTCAGCGCCTCCTGTTAATCCACAGGGCTGGTATGCTGTCCTGTATCAGTCCCTCCTCTACATCCACAGGGCTGGTACAATGTTTTGTATCGGTTCCTCTTCTACCTCCAAAGGGCTGGTACAGTGTCCTGTATCAGCCCCTCTTCTACATCCACAGGGTTGGGACACTGTGCTGTATCATTCCCTCCTCTACCTCCACAGGGCTGAGATACCGTCCTGTCTCAGCCCCACCTGTACCTCAACAGGGCTCAGACAATGTCGTGTTTCTGCACCTCTTCATCCACAAGGCTGGTACACTGTCCTGTATCATCCCCTCCTCTACGTCCACAGGGCTTGGACACATTGCTGTATCCTTCTCTTCTCTACATCCACAGAATTGGGACACAGTGGTGTATCAGCCCTTCCTCTACCTAAACTGTGCTTGGACACTGTCATGTTTCAGCGCCTCCTCTTCATCCACAGAGCTCGTACAATGTCCTGTATTTGTTCCTTCTCTACCTCCACATGGCTAGTACAGTGTCCTGTATTTGCCCCACCTCCACATCCACAGGGCTGGTACACACTGTCCTGAATCAACCCCTCTAAATTCAAAGGGCTGGGACACTGTTCTGTTTCAGCCCCTCCTCCACCTCGACAGGGCTGGGACACTGTCCTGTATCAGCCTCTGCTCTACCTCAACAGGGCTGGGACACTGTCCGGTATTAGCCTCTGCTCTACCTCAACAGGGCTGGGACACTGTCCTGCATCAGCCTCTGCTCTACCTCAACAGGGCTGGGACACTGTTCTGTATCAGCCTCTGCTCTACCTCAACAGGGCTGTGACACAGTGCTGGAAGGGAACAGAGAGAGGAAGGGGACATACAACATGAAGATGAAGGTGTTTAAGTTCATGTTGATGATCCTGGTGTCCGTGATGGTGAACTTCCTCTCTATGATAGTAATTATGTTTTTGTACAATGTCATTTATCCGGTTGTGTTATTTTCTCATTATCCATTTCTTTCTCCATGACTGTGATCTGTGGGTTTGTGCAACCTCTCTTCTACCAGCCCTTCCTCTACATCAACAGGGCTGGGACACAGTACCACAGGGCTGGGACACAGTACCACAGGGCTGGGACACAGTACCACAGGGCTGGGACACAGTACCACAGGGCTGGGACACAGTACCACAGGGCTGGTACATTGCCCTGTATCAGCCCCTCCTCTACCATCACAGGGCTGGTACACTGTCCTGTATCGGTTCCTCCTCTTCCTCCACAGGGCTGGTACACTGTCCTGTATCAACCCCACCTCTTCCTCCACAGGGCTGGTACACTGTCCTGTATCGGTTCCTCCTCTTCCTCCACAGGGCTGGTACACTGTCCTATATCAACCCCACCTCTTCCTCCACAGGGCTGGTACACTGTCCTGTATCGGTTCCTCCTCTTCCTCCACAGGGCTGGTACACTGTCCTGTATCAACCCCACCTCTTCCTCCACAGGCTGGTACACTGTCCTGTATCGGTTCCTCCTCTTCCTCCACAGGCTGGTACACTGTCCTGTATCGGTTCCTCCTCTTCCTCCACAGGGCTGGTACACTGTCCTGTATCGGTTCCTCCTCTTCCTCCACAGGGCTGGTACACTGTCCTATATCAACCCCACCTTTTCCTCCACAGGGCTGGTACACTGTCCTGTATCAACCCCACCTCTTCCTCCACAGGGCTGGTACACTGTCCTGTATCAACCCCACCTCTTCCTCCACAGGGCTGGTACACTGTCCTGTATCAACCCCACTTCTTCCTCCACAGGGCTGGTACACTGTCCTGTATCAGCCCCTCCTCTACATCTACATGGCTAGGACACTGTCCTCTATCAGTGGTCTCTGAGGAAGAGGTGGCTGAGTCATTCCATTTATGGATTGCCTTTTGGGTATTGTAATTTTGTATATATTCACATTTTTTCACCTACAGTGCCCAGTCAAAGGTTTGGACACACCTACTCAATCATGGGTTAAACTTTTGTTTTTAAACTATTTTCTACTATTTTGCTTTTTTAACACTGTGTTGGTTACTACATGATTCCATATGTGTTATTTCTTGGTTTTGATATCTTCACTTTTATTATACAATGTAGAAAATAGTAAGAAAAAAAACTTGAATGATTAGGTATGTCCAAACGTTTGACTGGTATTGTAAATGCTGGGTCATACACAACAGAGACAACATAACAGGGGCAAAACATATGGAAATGGATTCCTTATCCAATTAGAATGTTCATCTTTGGTTTTAACTTCATTCAAAACATTTTCCATTTGCTGAGTTCTGAACTCTAGTCAGGTGTATTGGGCCTAGCTTGTACACCTGTGAGTCACAAACAGGTGCAGCAGGTCATTATACCTAGGCAAAACAATTATGTTTGACTGGACCTAGTGGCCATACACAGTCTATGATTGATTGATGAGATTTTGTAAGTGATTGCATCTAGGGACAGGAGACTTCCTAACCATGTGATGTGGCCTCAAAAAACAACAAAAACAGATATAGTTTAGGAAGTGTATATTCAACCAGGCAGAACCATAGGTCAGGATTAGGCATAGGGATCTAAATTAGTTACAATTAGGGCTCAGGTTATGTGTTAAGGTTAGGGGTGAAGGTTAGGCTTAAGGAGATGGGTGTAGCGTAAGGGGTTAACTTCAGGGCAAAGGTTAGGGTTAGGTTTGGTTGAAAGAACGAAGTATTGTATTGGTTTCTGACTACAGTTACACAGTCATGTGATAACAGACGTTGTGGTAAGTTCACAAATAAAGACTCCAGTGGATGACAGGAGTTAATAGTGGTCAAGAACTGATTGCAAATAAAGACTCCAGTGGATGACAGTTACTGCTCTTGATGAGCTGACAGACGTCCTGCTCGTCCAGCTCGCGAGCCAAAACAGGAACATCAGGACCTCGATGTTGTGCCCCCAGCCATGGTGACGCTCGTGATTCAACATTGCAAGAAACCCTGTTCCGGCGGAAGTCAGGCCAGAATAGTGAAATTGATTGTGTCCTCCATGGTGCTGACACACAATACCACTCTCACATAGTTTTTTGCTAGTGCATGTGTAAACAAATGAGAGAAGAAGTCAGATATTTCCATTCTGGGATAGTTGTCCACTACTGTGCTAGTTCACACTGCTACAATGGTCAGTGTCAACTTAATTCATTAATAGGTACTGAGGAGATCAATTCTGTTACTTGTTTACTTGTTATTTGAGTCAGATATTTACAAATGAGAGAACATTTCACGATTGTGTCTCCTTGGAACTGAGAAACATACGTCAATACGCTACATCCATTCATCAAATATGTGCCTACATACCTGTGTGGCATCACATTACAAACCTCTGTACATCCAAGGACCAAATGACATGTATATACATTTCCTCCTCAGTGTGACAGGAACCACACCTCTCAATATGATTGATGAGGATGTTGGTGTTGGTGTTGCTATGAAATATCTACTTGTTAACCACAGATTTGGAAATGCCACATGCTAGAGCAAAAATATCATTTCCTTAATATGATATGCTATGATGTTAATGTTTATGAAGTTGTAAAGTTTAAAAGGCTTACTGGTAGACACAGAATTGTAAAAATATTAAAAGGTCCATGAAAAGGTTAATGACAGTGTGAACCCACGAGTGGACAGAGTACCAGATTCTAGGCTAAGATTTACAGTTCTGTAATTGACAGTGCTCCCTTTTAACCCCTCACAAGACCAATAAACAGCTCTCCCATTCTCACTTTACGGGTCTTAATTACCCTGAGTGGGTCAAGAGACAGAAACGAGACTCTCTGCAACACAGCTGACGACCTGGTGATCTGCATGTGTATCCAAAGAGGAGAGTCAGGAATTGTTTTTCTTTGTAATAAAGATAAAAGGGGGCCGAGAGGGCAAAAGGACATTTAAAGCATTTTTTTTTTACTGTATTAAAACTGAAGGACTCATGACATGTTGATATAAGTTGAATATCTTTCCTCTGATTTTCCCGTCTTTAAAGGGGGGCATAATGTGGATTTAGCTGGTCATGATTTTTGTACTCTACAGACTAAGTATTTAATAAAATGTATGGATTTTACTATGGTCATGTTCAGACTCTACAGACTACGTACTTCATCCTAGAGATTGTTTTTCTCATTCAAAACACATTTTATTAACATTCTGTGAACACTTATGAGGAAAGTTTAGGTTTATCTCATATCAGCATTAAATGTGTTTTGTTCCCTGAATGAACAGGGCGCTCCCAATGTCACTTTCCGGCCATTAGAGCCGCATTCTGTGAGTCTCCACATAAATAAGAGGACTTACTACCAGAAATAAGGTCAAGATCCGCAGGGTGAATCCACGCCCCTTTGAACGAATGACCCCATCTCCGTAGAACCAAAACACAGTTTGAGGAAGCCCGAGAGGAACTTTGCTGAACAACACACTCTGCTCCCTCACGATAAACAGCTGAGTCTAATCTCTCCCAAAAGGGGACCCAAACATTATATTGCACCCTAGTTCTTTAAAGAACTTAATCGCTTTGGACTGAATGAAAAGAGAACTGAACTGAGAGAGACAGAGAGCCCCTATGCGTGTGACCTCCAATGAGGGAATAAGCTTCTTCGACCAAAAGCTCCAATGTAAGGACCACTGACCGGCCTGGACCGAGTTTGGGAAACCCTGGCCTGGCCCACTGGCGATACCTGGGTTGATGAAAGTACTGTATAATTTCATGGTTGTGAAGTGCTGGTGGAGCCTCACATACAGTGCCTTGCAAAATAATTTATCCCCCTTGGCGTTTCTCCAATTTTGTTGCATTACAACCTGAAATTGAAATAGATTTGTACTTGGATTTCATCTAATGGACATACACAAAATAGTCCAAATTGGTGAAGTGAAATTTAAAAAATGACTTGTTTCAAATAATTATATTTTAAAAAACAGTTAAAGTGGGTTGTGCATATGTATTCACCATCTTTGCTATGAAGCCCATAAATAAGATCTGGTGCAACCAATTACCTTCAGAAGTCCTATAATTAGTTAAATAAAGTCCACCTGTGTGCAATCTAAATGGCACATGATCTGTCACATGATCCCAGTATTTATACACCTGTTCTGAAAGACCCCAGAGTCTACAATACCACTAAGCAAGGGGCACCACCAAGCAAGCGGCACCATGAAGACCAAGGAGCTCTGCAAACAGGTCAGGGACAAAGTTGTGGATAACTATAAATCAGGGTTGGGTTATAAAAAAATATCCAAAACTTTGAACATCCCACGGAGCACCATTAAATCCATTATTAAAAAATGGAAAGAATATGGCACCACAACAAACCTGCCAAGAGAGGGATGCCCACCAAAACTCACGGACCAGGCAAGGAGGGCATTAATCAGAGGCAACAAAGAGACCAAAGATAATCCTGAAAGAGCTGCAAAGCTCCACAGTGGAGATTGGAGTATCTGTCCATAGGACCACTTTAATAAGGCATACACTCCACAGACAGAGCTGGGCTTTACAGAAAAGTGGCCAGAAAGAAGCCATTGCTTAATTAATGTGCATGAACCCAAGGCTTTTACGGTTACAGAACTCAACAAATGAGAGCCTGGGGACACACAGGGCCTGAGTTAACCACTACATCACCAGATGAACAGTGGAGGAGTAGGATAAGGGTACGGCTAAAGGCTATACGAGCTGGTCGTCTGGTGCGTTTGGAACAGAGAGTAAAAGGAGCAGACTTCTGGGCGTGGTAGGATAGATTCAGGACATAATCACAGGCAAGAGCATGGTCGGGTGCGAGTACAATGGAGGTAAACCTAGGCATTGAGTGACGATGAGAGAGGCTGCATCTCTGGAAGTGCCATTTAAGCTGGGTGCGGTCCCCGCATGTTTGGGGGGTGGGGAAAAGGGAGCTAACCGAGGCATGTAGAGCGGGACTAGGGGCTCCGCAGTATAACAAAACAATGAGGGCTACCCTAAACATCAGTATACACACCATATTGACATTAGAGGGAGGTATAAAGCAATCACAGGTGTTGATTGGGAGGGCTAAGACAACAATGGGTAAACAGCTAAGACAACAATAACGGGTAAATGGCGATGAATGGGCAGAGAGGGTCAGTTAGCTACACACAGGGCCTGAGTTTGAGGCTGGGGCCGACAGATAAACAAAATGAAGTACTGTGTTAATGAAGAGTCCAGTAGGCATCAGCTGTGTAGCCGAGTGATTATATTGTCCAATAAGCAGCAATGGACGAAACAGGGAGCTGCTCGGCAGTCATCACTACGCTAGGCAAGTGGGAGACACGGCCCTCAGAGTTAGCGGACCAGGGCTATTAGCTGGGTCCAGAACGACTACAACGACGCAGAGGCCGGTTTAGAGCACATCAGCCGAAATACGTCAGCAGACCAGTCGTGATGGATCGGCGGGGCTCCATGTCGACAAAACGGTCCAGGCCAATTGGCAAGAGAGGTATTGTAGTTGGTGTACTTCGTTTGCTAGCCGGGGGAATGGGCCTAGCTCGAGGCTAGCTGGTGCTTTTTTTCTGGACAAGGGCGTTAGCCACAATAGCCACTCGGTAGCAGCTAGCTAGCTGCGATGATCCGGTGAAATGGTCCAGAGCTTGCGGCAGGAATCTGGTGATATAGTGTGGGTGTAAAAAAGCAGTCAGATATGCTCAGGGCATATATCGCGCTGTGCAGACTGGCAGATATTATCCGGGCTAAAGCGGCTGGTGTCTCTGCTAAAAGTAAAGACTGCTAGCAATGGCTAACAATGACTAAATAGCTAGTAGCGATGGAGGTTCCAGTTATAAAGTGAAAAACAAATAGCAGATCCGTACCACGTTGGGTGAGGTGGGTTGCAGGAAGGTATATTTAATTCAAAAATGTTTACCGAAAAATGAAAAAAGATGAATATTTACATGGGACAAAACATGGGACAAAAACAAAGATGTCTTGCTGTTTTGCCATCTTGGAAGGGATGTCTAATCTATGTCTAATCTGCCTGGGTTTCATAATTATCAATTAGCCTTTTAAAATGATGAACTTGGATTAGCCTACACAACGTGCCATTGGAGCACAGGGGTGATGGTTGTTGATAATGGGCCTCTGTACGCCTAAAAAATCTGCCGTTTCCAGCTACAACAGTCATTTACAACATTAACAATGTCTACACTGTTTTTCTAATCAATTTGATGTTATTTTAATGGACAACAAATGTGCTTTTCTGTCATAAACAAGGACATGTCTAAGTGACCCCAAACTTTTGAACGGTAGTGTACACTTGCTAAACTAAACATGGGTCCTGTGTGGCACAGTTGGTAGAGCATGGCACTTGCAATGCCAGGGCTGTGGGTTTGATTCTCATGGGGTAAAAGTCTGAAAAATGTAGAGCATGTACTCACTACTACTGTAAGTTGCTCTGGATAAGAGTGGCTGCTAAAATGTCAACTATATCTGTATATATGGCCACATCACATGGTTAGGAAGTCCCATGTCTCTAGCGAATGCATAGGTGATGTCAATTAAGCCTTGTTCACATTGGCAGTTTGAAGTGACAAATCCATATTTTTTTGCATATCTGATTCGAATCTATTATTTTTCCTGTAGACTCAACAGCCAAAAAGCACATGAAATCAGATATTTGAAGCTATTTCAAACTTCCTTCATATGTGATTTGAAATCAGACACAAATCTGATCCCTGGCCATGCAACCTTTATTTGAACAGGCAAATCTGATTTATTTGCCCTCAAGTGTTTTTTATACTTATTTGGCATATAATGTTGATTGCTAGCTACTATGTTGACAGTTTTGACAAGAACATGTGGTAGCTAACTGGCTTGTTAATTGTTTACAAACAAATGAGTGAATGTGCTACAAAGCTAAACTGCTACCTAGCTAACTAGTTGACAGCTGTGCCTTGCCAAAAATGACTAGTTTGAAAGTTGGATCGTCTTATCCTTTGAGGCTGTAAAAGTGTTCTTACACTATGATTTTGAACATTCAAAGCAAATGGGAAATGTCCAAGGCAGGCAATGTTGTCATCTTAGCTTGCTACATAACTTCCGAGTGACAGGAAGCATGAGCACCAATCAGCCTACATCACAGCGTGCACACCCGTCATCACTATGACAACTAGAGTAGAAATGTCAATAAATGACTGCTGTCTGACCGCACACAAATCTGATCTGGTCACTTGTAACTTTCTTGGACAGTCAGTACTGTTTGGACAGTCAGTACTGTTTGGACAGTCAGTACTGTTTGGACAGTCAGTATTCTAAAACTGATTTGAAAAACAAAACAGATTTGAGCATTAAGGCCTGCAGTGTGAGGCTTCACAAAACCTCCTCAATCAATCATGGACTGTGTATGGCCATTTGGTCCTGTTAAACACAGTCATTTGCATAGGTGTAATGACCTGCTGCACCTGTTTGTGACTCACAGGTGTTCAAGCTGAGACTAATAGACCTGACTTGTGTTCAGGACATGTTTTGAATGGGTTTAAAAAACAAAGGTGAGCATTCTCATTGGATAAGATTAGACAGTACCTCCTCCATTTCCATTTGTTTTGTCCCTGTTATGTTGTGTCTGTTGTGTATGAACCAACATTCAGTTCTTGATGGACACAGACTTTCCAGGAGAGAGAAGAACTCCATCAGTCAAGGTTTGAAATTGTATTTTTCCTCTTCAAAATCAGAATTGTTGCTGTAAAAGAAGTATTCAGTTCCCTTTTGTTCTGGAATTCTGAATTATTTTAAAGCAGGAAAAAATGTATTAGGTATAATTTATGCATGCTTTATATGAATATCTTACAGGATTTATAATTTTCAGTTTGTATTGAGGGAACACCATAAAAGGCTATTTAAATGTATGTGTATATTGTATGATCTGGTGTTGACAGTTAATTTAATGCATTTCTCTCTCTCTCTCTCTCTCTCTCTCTCTCTCTCTCTCTCTCTCTCTCTCTCTCTCTCTCTCTCTCTCTCAGCTTCCGTTACACATCAGAACTACACCAAGTGAAGAGATGAATACGTCAACTTCAGCTACCAACTCTTCCCTGCCTGAATATCAACTGGCTGACTTTGCCCAAATAAAATCGATCAGCACTGCTTCCTTTGCAATCAACATCATCCTGGGTCTCCCCACTAATGTCTACATTCTATGGCTGATAGTGACTGAAGCGGGAGGGACGATGGCTTCAGAGTTCTTCTTTCTCAACCTGGCCGTGACTGAGGTCCTCTTCTGCCTGTCTGCTATCTTTTATTTCATCGGGCTACATGACCCCTCAATCGTTGTCTTGTACTTCATGTCATTTTCTTATGGTTTAATCTTCACCAGTCGTCCTCTGTTTCAAAGCTGTATCTGTGTAGAGCGCTACCTGGCGGTGGTCCACCCTGTGGTCTTCCTGAAGTACAAACCCCTGAGATACAGGGTGGGGTGTTGTAGTGTTGTCTGGCTGATGGTTCTTGGGTCCTGTCTGTTCTTTGTGCTGGTGAATGAAAGATCTGTTGTATTTTATGTTTACTGGGGTGAGGTTTTGATGTTGTTTTTGTTGAAGCTGTTCTGCTGCCTCTCAGTTCTCAGGGCTCTGAAACGTCCAGGGCCGGGGGAAGGGGAGAGGGAGGGGCAAAATGACATGAAGATGAGGGCTTTTAGGATCATTTTGATTATCATGGTGGCTATGTTGGTGAATTATCTTCCTTATGAGATATTTATACCTTTAAAAGGTTGTTTGACTGATGGGGATTTTCTTTTGGCATCTAACATTTGTTTCACCATCAATGTGATTACTGGGTTGGTGCAGCCCCTCTACCTCCACAGGGTTGGGAAACTGCCCTGTATCACGCTCTGTAAGATAAAATAGAGGCTAGAATAGTGTAATAATGGTTTATTGATGTGTTCATGTAGGGCTCATCTGCAAAAGAGACCGTGGTCTCAACATGACTCTCTGCTTAAATAAAGGTTAATTGAAATACACATTGTATATACAATATGAACAAAACATTGTAAACTAATTACATCATGTTTTAAGCTGACGTGGAAAAATATGTATATTTTAATCCCTTCCCACTAAAGTGGAAGAATACACATTACTTTCATATCTGTACATTACTTTCATACTTTCATATCTGTATTTAATAGTGAAATGGGGCTATAATACCCACATTGTAGAATATATACTTTTTTAAAGATGTTTATTACATGTTCACTTTGTGTTTTTCTTCTTTGGATAGTCAATAAATAACTGTACTGAACTACATATATATTTTTTTGTTTGTATTTGTATTTATTATGAATCCCCATTAGCTGCTGCCGAGGCATTAGCTACTCTTCCTGGAGTCCAGCAACATTAAGGCAGTTATATACAATAAAAAACATGACATTACATAACACTTCCCAATCATGTGTGTGTCTGTGCCCATGTGTGTGTCTCTTCACAGTCCCTGCTGTTCCATAAGGTCTATTTTTATAAACTTTTAAAAATATGAATCTACTGCTTACATCACTTACATGATGCAGAATAGAGTTCCATGAAGCCAGTAAATACAAAAGTACATACAGTAACAAGACATTTGAGGACGAGATGGTCTCATCAATTCAGAGGGATTATACAGTAGCTTGCAAAAGTGTTCA
The DNA here is from genome assembly GCF_045679555.1 of Salvelinus alpinus. Classification (NCBI taxonomy): domain Eukaryota; kingdom Metazoa; phylum Chordata; class Actinopteri; order Salmoniformes; family Salmonidae; genus Salvelinus; species Salvelinus alpinus. Next base: position 75,622,369 of record NC_092091.1, on the reverse strand, counting down.
CCCCCTTGGCATTTTTCCTATTTTGTTGCCTTACAACCTGGAATTAACCTCACTAGGGTAGGGGGCACTATTTTCACTTCCAGATGAAAAGCGTGCCCAAAGTAAACTGCCTGCTACTCAGGCCCAGAAGCTAGGATATGCATATAATAGTAGATTTGGATAGGAAACACTCCAGTTAAATAAAACTCTTAAAATAATGTTTGTGAGTATAACAGAACTGAAATGGCAGGCAAAAACCTGAGGAAAATCCATCCAGGAAGTGCCATTATTGTGAAATGGCTGTTTTTCCAATGAAAGCCTATCCACCATTTAAAGGGATAGGACCCATATTACGTTCCCTATGGCTTCCACTAGTTGTGAAAAGTCTTTAGACATTGTTTCAGGCTTTTATTCTGAAAAATGAGGGAGAATGACAACTTTGAGTCAGTGGATAGTGGGATGACCACAGAGCTGTTTCCTGCGCACGACGATATTGACGACGCTATTGTCCGGTTGAAATATTATCGATTATTTAGGCTAAAAACAACCTGAGGATTGATTATAAACATCGTTTGACATGTTTCTACAAACTTTACCGGTACTCTTTGGAATTTGTCTGCCTGTTGTGACCGCATTTGAGCCACTGGATTACTGACCAAAACGCGCCAACAAAATGGAGGTTTTTGGATATAAAGAGGGACATTATCAAACCAAAAGAACATTTATTATGTAACTATGATTCTTGTGAGTGCAACCATATGAAGATCATCAAAGGTAAGTGATTACTTTTATTGCTATTTCTGACTTTCGTGACTAATCTACTTGGCTGGTACCTGTATGTAATGTTTTGTGTGCTGAGCGCTGTCCTCAGATAATCGCATGGTTTGCTTTCGCCGTAAAGCCTTTTTGAAATCTGACATGGCGGCTGGATTAACAACAAGTTAAGCTTTTATTTTGAGGTATTACACTTGTGATTTCATGAAAGGTAAATATTTATAGTAATTTAATTTGAATTTGCCGCTCTGCAATTTCCCCGGATATTGGCCAGGTGGGACGCTACCGTCCCACACCCCCTAGAGAGGTTAAAATATATTTTTGGAGGGCTTGCATCATTTGATTCACACAACATGCCTACCTCTTTGAAGATGCAAATATTTTTCCATTGTGAAACAAACAAGAAATAAGACCAAAAAAAACAGAAAACCTGAGCGTACATAACAATTCAACCCCCAAAGTCAATACTTTGTAGAGCCACCTTTTGCAGCAATTACAGCTGCAAGTCTCTTGGGGTATATCTCTATAAGCATGGATTTTTGGGGGTACGCAGCTGGAGGTTGAATGTTAGCAGGGGTACGGGACTATAAAAAGTTTGGGAACCACTGCTTTAGGGGACAGGGTAGTAAACAACAGGGCAGTGGTTCCCAAACTTTTTATAGTCCCTTTTTAAAATGTATTTTTTAAATGTAAATCACATGTTTATTTGGCTTACCCCTGATGGCATTGCACGTACCCAACCAGTTTGAAAATTCCTGCCCTAAAGGATGTGGTTTACTACCCTATCCCCTAAAGGATGGTTTTTTACTATCCTATCCCCTAAAGCAGTGGTTGCCATCCGGTCAATCTCGATCGACTGGTCGATCTTCAAGGCATTCCTACTCGATCACCAAATATTTCTGTCGAAAAGCCAACGAACAATAAAAGCTTGCGCTCCTTATTTAAAACTGTGTTGAGCTGTTGCCGGTAGGTGCACTTGATTCAAAAGTCTTGCGCACCAGGTAATCAAAGTGTTCCCTTCAGACAAACTCCGCCTACCCGGCGGACCGGCAAATATGTGACTAAATCGAGGGCACCTACTATCGGTTAGCTGAAATCACTGTGGCTATAGAGCTTCCATGACCATGGCCACAGCCATGTGTAATAGACTACTAGCCTACGTAAGATTTAATAACTTTTAAAACCATGTCCACAGAGAGACTCAACGAATATAGCAAAGAGCTTCTGTTTTTATGAGTGAGTTGATGTTTAAGTTTAAATTCAGCACTGTCACTGTTTATATTCAACGCTATTACAAAACGCACTTCTCCGTACTTCCATCTCGGGCTGCAGCTGCAATGAATCGATAGCACTGGGTTTTATTATAATTATAAGCTCGTCGTGTTGATTTTAACATAAAGGAATATTTAACTTTCTCTGGTCGTAGGAACAACACGAATTTGAACTACACTAACTCATGCGGTGCGACTTGAGTTTCGCCATCAGGTGGAAGACGGTTTCCCCTCTCTGGTCAGTCTCGCAGGAGGAAAGGAAGATTTGAGCAGGGACCGTGAGAGGCGGTTGGGAAAAATAGTTTTGAACGGTCATCCAACTCGGAATTCCAAGTCGGAAACTCGGGCATCTTTCTAGAGCTCCGACTTTTCGAGCTGAAGATCACTGACGTCGTGATTTGACCTCGTTAACCATCAGATGCAGGTACCATCAGTCCAGTAAAATAAAAAAGCAAATTATTTAAATTCAATCTCCACAGTGCCTCACAAGTGCTAAACCAACTGATCTACTTTGTTATCAAAGCTCGAGTTTTGAAATATAATATGGTCCGATTAACAATATTGGCAGGCCAATCATATAGCCAATATGCTGTGATAATGTATTAGGCCTACTGCCCAAACCTCATTCCTAAAAAAATGTTTGTGTGAGGTAAATGTAAAAAAATGTAATCTGAGCTGTAGATCTCAGCGTTCTTTTTGACTGCGAATGTGATCTTGACTCAGAAAAGGTTGGTGACCACCACCCTAAAGGATGTTGTTTCAAATCAAATCAAATCAAATCAAATTTTATTAGTCACATACACATGGTTAGCAGATGTTAATGCGAGTGTAGCGAAATGCTTGTGCCTCTAGCTCCGACAATGCAGCAATAACCAACAGTAATCTAACCTAACAATTCCACACTACTACCTTACACACACACACAAGTGTAAGGGATAAAGAATATGTACATAAAGATATATGGATGAGTGGTGGTACAGAACGGCATGGCAGATGCAGTAGATGGTATAGAGTACGGTATATACATATGAGATGAGTACTGTAGGGTATGTAAACATAAAGTGGCATAGTTTAAAGTGGCTAGTGGTACATGTATTGCATAAAGATGGCAAGATGCAGTAGATGATATAGAGTACAGTATATATACATATGAGATGGGTAATGTAGGGTATGTAAACATTGTATTAAGTGGCATTGCTTAAAGTGGCTAGTGGTACATTTTTACATAATTTCCATCAATTCCCATTTTTAAAGTGGCTGGAGTTGAGTCAGTATGTTGGCAGCGGCCGCTAAATGTTAGTGGTGGCTGTTTAACAGTCTGATGGCCTTGAGATAGAAGCTGTTTTTCAGTCTCTCGGTCCCTGCTTTGATGCACCTGTACTGACCTCGCCTTCTGGATGATAGCGGGGTGAACAGGCAGTGGCTTGGGTGGTTGTTGTCTTGATGATCTTTATGGCCTTCCTGTGACATCGGGTGGTGTAGGTGTCCTGGAGGGCAGGTAGTTTGCCCCTGGTGATGCGTTCTGCAGACCTCACTACCCTCTGGAGAGCCTTACGGTTGTGGGCGGAGCAGTTGCCGTACCAGGCGGTGATACAGCCCGACAGGATGCTCTCGATTGTGCATCTGTAGAAGTTTGTGAGTGCTTTTGGTGACAAGCCGAATTTCTTCAGCCTCCTGAGGTTGAAGAGGCGCTGCTGCGCCTTCTTCACAACGCTGTCTGTGTGGGTGGACCAGTTCAGTTTGTCCGTGATGTGTACACCGAGGAACTTAAAACTTTCCACCTTCTCCACTACTGACCCGTCGATGTGGATAGGGGGGTGCTCCCTCTGCTGTTTCCTGAAGTCCACAATCATCTCCTTTGTTTTGTTGACGTTGAGTATGAGGTTATTTTCCTGACACCACACTCCGAGGGCCCTCACCTCCTCCCTGTAGGCCGTCTCGTCGTTGTTGGTGATCAAGCCTACCACTGTAGTGTCATCCGCAAACTTGATGATTGAGTTGGAGGCGTACATGGCCACGCAGTCGTGGGTGAACAGGGAGTACAGGAGAGGGCTCAGAACGCACCCTTGTGGGGCCCCAGTGTTGAGGATCAGCGGGGTGGAGATGTTGTTACCTACCCTCACCACCTGGGGGCGGCCCGTCAGGAAGTCCAGGACCCAGTTGCACAGGGCGGGGTCGAGACCCAGGGTCTCGAGCTTGATGACGAGTTTGGAGGGTACTATGGTGTTAAATGCTGAGCTGTAATCGATGAACAGCATTCTCACATGGGTATTCCTCTTGTCCAGATGGGTTAGGGCAGTGTGCAGTGTGGTTGCGATTGCGTCGTCTGTGGACCTATTGGGTCGGTAAGCAAATTGGAGTGGGTCTAGGGTGTCCGGTAGGGTGGAGGTGATATGGTCCTTGACTAGTCTCTCAAAGCACTTCATGATGACGGAAGTGAGTGCTACGGGGCGGTAGTCGTTTAGCTCAGTTACCTTAGCTTTCTTGGGAACAGGAACAATGGTGGCCCTCTTGAAGCATGTGGGAACAGCAGACTGGGATAAGGATTGATTGAATATGTCCGTAAACACACCAGCCAGCTGGTCTGCGCATGCTCTGAGGACGCGGCTGGGAATGCCGTCTGGGCCTGCAGCCTTGCGAGGGTTAACACGTTTAAATGTTTTACTCACCTCGGCTGCAGTGAAGGAGAGCCCGCAGGTTTTGGTAGGGGGCCGTGTCAGTGGCACTGTATTGTCCTCAAAGCGGGCAAAAAAGTTGTTTAGCCTGTCTGGGAGCAAGACATCCTGGTCCTCGACGGGGCTGGTTTTCTTTTTGTAATCCGTGATTGACTGTAGACCCTGCCACATACCTCTTGTGTCTGAGCTGTTGAATTTCGACTCGATTTTGTCTCTGTACTGAGACTTGGCCTGTTTGATTGCCTTGCGGAGAGAATAGCTACACTGTTTGTATTCGGTCATGCTTCCGGTCACCTTGCCCAGGTTAAAAGCAGTGGTTCGCGCTTTCAGTTTCACGCGAATGCTGCCGTCAATCCACGGTTTCTGGTTTGGGAATGTTTTTATCGTTGCTGTGGGTACGACATCGTCAATGCACTTCCTAATGAACTCGCTCACCGAATCAGCATATTCGTCAATATTGTTGTTGGACGCGATGCGGAACATATTCCAATCTGCGTGATCGAAGCAGTCTTGAAGCGTGGATTCAGATTGGTCGGACCAGCGTTGAACAGACCTGAGCGCGGGAGCTTGTTGTTTGAGTTTTTGTTTGTAGGCTGGAATCAACAAAATGGAGTCGTGGTCAGCTTTTCCGAAAGGGGGGCGGGGGAGGGCCTTATAAGCGTCGCGGAAATTAGTGTAACAATGGTCTAGTGTTTTTCCAGCCCTGGTAGCACAATCGATATGCTGATAGAATTTAGGGAGTTTTGTTTTTAGATTAGCCTTGTTAAAATCCCCAGCTACGATGAATGCAGCCTCAGGGTGTGTGGTTTCCAGTTTACAAAGAGTCAGATAAAGTTCGTTCAGGGCCATCGATGTGTCTGCTTGGGGGGGAATGTATACGGCTGTGATTATGATTGAAGAGAATTCCCTTGGTAGATAATGCGGTCGACATTTGATTGTGAGGAGTTCTAGATCAGGTGAACAGAACGACTTGAGTTCTTGTGTGTTGTTATGATGATCACACCACTTCTCGTTAATCATAAGGCATACCCCCCCGCCCCTCTTCTTACCGGAAAGATGTTTGTTTCTGTCGGCGCGATGCATGGAGAAACCAGCTGGCTGCACCGACTCCGTTAGCGTCCCTTGAGTTAGCCATGTTTCCGTGAAGCAGAGCACGTTGCAATCCCTGATGTCTCTCTGGAATGCTACCCGTGCTCGGATTTCATCAACCTTATTGTCAAGAGACTGGACATTGGCGAGTAGTATGCTAGGGAGTGGAGCGCGATGTGCCCGTCTCCGAAGCCTGACCACGAGACCGCCACGTTTTCCCCTTTTTCGGCGTCGCACAGGGTCGCCGGCTGGGATCAGATCCATTGTATTGTGTGGAAGGCAAGACACTGGATCCGTTTCGGGAAAGTCATATTCCTGGTAGGAACGATGATGAGTTGACGTTAATCGTATATTCAGTAGTTCCTCCCGACTGTATGTAATGAAACCTAAGATTACCCGGGGTACCGATGTAAGAAATAACACGTAAAAAAACAAAATACTGCATATTTTCCAAGGAGCACGAAGCGAGGCAGCCATCTCTTTTCGGCGCCGGAAGTCCGTTTACTACACTATCCTCTAAAGGATGTAGTTCTCTAACCTATCCCCTAAAGTTGTGCACTATATTGGTAATAGGATGCCATTTGGGACTCCCCCTATGTTTAATATTGGGTCAGGATCTAACATCATGCTGAGGGAGTGATATTCAAAGTCATAATCATAATTTAAAATGCCAAGTATACAGTTTATATAATACATTGGGAATGAACAGAACTTCAGCCCTTGTCAGAAGAGGTAGTGATTTTCAAATAATTCCCTGTCCTGCAGAAAAGAGTGAGTTTATTTTTATAATACAGAATTCCCAGTGTAGATTTAGGTTTTCAGGGTGGGAGAGGTCCAGTCCAACAGATGAGAGTGAGATTATTTTTTAAATCATAAATGGTAGAACGAGAATAAACACTAATAGCAAACAATTAAGTTATCTTTGTTTAATTATATCTGATAATATCTACATAATGCTTCAGTAATGTTATAAGATATTGATGCATTACACACACGCATATCAGAGGTTCAACAGCATATTTAAATGTTTTCGTTATCATTCCTAATAACAATGCTACTCTGGACAGTGATTTAAATGTATTGATTCTGTGGTATAGTTTAGTTATTTTGTTTGAAAGTAAAAGCAGTGAAGTCCCAAATGGGACCCTATTCCCTATACAATGCACTGTTTTTAACCAGAGCACTTTGGGCCCTGGTCAAAAGTAGTGCACTAAATAGGGAATACGGCGCCAGCCAAGGTCAGCCTTCCTCCAAATGTGTTCTCATTAGACAGTCAAAGTGGCTGATCTACAGAGGGAAACAAACATGGCCAGCAGCTGAGGCTGCTGATGCAAATACCTGGAGATGTGATGTAAAACTGTGTGTGTCACAGAGGTCAAGGGATCATTTAGGCAAATTAAGTTGTTGAGAATCTTCTTGTAATGAAAAGCTCTATATACGTACATTAAATATATCATTATTAAATGTTACTTATTTCATTCATGTATTGTTTCTAATGTTTTTAATTTCTTTACATTGACGGAGAATTCCCTTTTACAGAAATCAACTGTTGCACTGAAGTAGTGAGTCATTGGAATACATTTCATTTAAATAGCATCTGCACGTGAAAGAGCAAGACCCCTTAACTCAAGCCAAGCCTTGTACTTTCCATGGTAACAGGAGGTTCGCTGTTTAGGAACAGTGGCTAGCTGTGCTATGGCTAGGGGAAGCTTATGGTCCGTGCATGAGTTGAACATGGAATTCAGTACATTTCCCTTGGTGCGTATGGAAACCACACTGCTGAACTAGCAGTACTCAAATCAGAAGGATACTGCATAAGTAGGTAAACATAATTGCCCCTGAATGGATGAGTAAAGTTGTATTGAATTGACAAAAAATATTAAATTGTCTGGTAAACATCTCTGTCTTTAAATGATCCAACAATCAATGACAAAACGCTGACACAGATTCAGTAAAAAACACTTCATTTTCATTGTACACTGGTTTCTATTTTAATTTATCACTCTTCTATATCATGGGAAAAGTTTCTAACAAAATGAAAAATATATTGACTCAATTGAAATGGAATCTTCCCAACCTTAGGGTCAAAATGTTCTTGCTGATTTGTCAGTGTTGTGGCTAATTGGTTGTTTGGGGTTCTCACCTCTAGGTTCTGATGGGTGTTTGAGGCTCCGGCAGTGGTTCTGCTTGGCCTCGTCAGTTCCAACGTAGAACTTAGAACACACCTTTCAGAAGAATCCTGACTTAGGGACCAGAAACTCCATGGGACCTATGTAAACATACACACACCGCACCTAGCACCAACACAGTATTCTGATAATAGATACGCTTGACTAGTTTAACATTAGAAATAACCTAATCAATTATAACAACTGGTTGATTGAAGTTGATTATGTCAGGACTGTGTGTGTGTGTGTGTATATGTGTGTGTATGTGTGACAAATCTATAAATCGTTAATCCCCCCCAAAAATCACTGAACCTTTGGAAACAATCCAATTTATGTAGTTTCAGGATGTCAACCAAACATATCTTTCAACAACCTCTAAAAAAACACTGCTTTTTGTGCCATCATGACACTCCTTGCCATGTTTTGCATGACGAGGAATGGCAAGGAGTGGAATAAGAGCACCAACAGACTGGAACCTAGGCTAACATGAGCTTGCTACCACCATTGATTTACCTTCCATGGCTGAGTTTTCCTCTACCACAGTTTAACATCTAACCATCTAGTGGTTACCATAGCTACCACTGTTTAACATCTAGCCATCTACTAGTAACAATTGCTACCGCAATTTAAAGTGGAACATTTTAACAACATTGAATCTTATAAAAATCTGTTCATATACACACCCAGGAAGAATGACACTTTTCTTTACATTTTCAGACAAGCGAACGCAACATGCAACAATTTCAAAGATTTTACTGAGTTACAGTTCATATAAGGAAATCAGTCAATTTAAATAAACTCATTAGGCACTAATCTATGGATTTCAAATGACTGGGAATACAGATATGCATCTGTTGGTTACAGATACCATACCTTAAAATAAAAGTTAGGGTCGTGGATCAGAAAACCAGTCAGTGTCGGGTGTGACCATCATTTGTCTCATGCAGCGTGACACATCTACTTTGCAAAAAGTTTATCAGGCTGTTTATTGTGACCTGTGGAATGTTGTGCCACTCCTCTTCAATGACTGTGCGAAGTTGCTGGATATTGGTGGGAACTGGAACACACTGTTGTACACACTGATCCAGACCATCCCAAACATGCTCAATGGGTGACATGTCTGGTGAGCATGCAGGCCGTGCAAGAACTGGGACATTTTCAGCTTCCAGAAATTGCTTCCAGATCCTTGCGAAATGGGGTGGTGCATTATCATGCTGAAACATGAGGTGATGGCGGTTGATGACAATAGGTCTCAGGATCTTGTCGCAGTAGATCTGTGCAGTCAAATTGCCATTGATAAAATGCAATTGTGTTCATCATCTGTAGCGTATGCCTGCCCATACAATAAGCCTACCGCCACCATGGGGCACTCTATTCACAACGTTGACATTAGCAAACTGCTCGCCCACAACACAACGCCATACATGTGGTCTGCGGTTGTGAGGCCGGTTGGACGTATTGCCAAATCTCTAAAACGACACTGGAGGCGACTTATGGTAGATAATTTAACATCTGTGACAGTACTGCACATTTCAGAGTGGCCTTTTGTTGCCATCACAAGGTGCACCTGTGTAATGATCATGCAATTTAATCAGCTTCTTGATATGCCACACTGGTCAGGTGAATGGATTGTATTGGCAATGGATAAATACATATTTTTCTGCATGTGGAACATTTCTGGAATCTTTTATTTCAACTAATGAAATATGTGACAAACATTTTACGTTGCTTTTATATTTTTGTTCAGTGTAGTTACAACATCTAGCGGTTACCATATATACAACTTATGTAGATACAGTTGGTTATCTGACCTCACCACAACCAGTCATCTACAATGATCACATCCACTAATCTAGGTAAACCAGGTTACCATTCATTGACCACTTATCAACAAAGATGGGTATCCATCTCAACCACTACTATGCATATGCAGTGGGCTGGCTACAATATCTCAAGCACTATTCTACCGAAGAGCTGGCTTGCCTGTTGTCTTTCCTCCTATGGCAAGGCAGAGGTTCCTACAACATCAATCCATTGTTTCAACCCCTGAATGAGGCTCCTCTCCTTCAGCATTGGTATTGACCCCTGTCCCTGTCTCCACTGTTATTCCTGACTGAGACAGTGAGTCCTGTCAACCAGAGATTACAGTTCCCACGGTCTACCTTTGCCACCAGTTGTAGATGTCGACTGGAAGGTGTATCAGTCATAAGATCAAGCTTAGGATCAGGTTTACACCCCCACCAATACACCTGTGTTCCTCCCGTCAGGACCACATGTAACGTCTCTCATCGGAAGGCATGGACCAAAACGCAGCATGGTAAGTGTTCATGATTCTTTATTACTCAAAAACACTCGAACAAAATAACAAAGTGAACAAACAAAACAGTTCTGTCAGGTGCAGACACAAAATAACTACCCACAAAACACAGGTGGGAAAAAGGCTGCCTAAGTATGATTCCCAATCAGAGACAACGATAGACAGCTGCCTCTGATTGGGAACCACACACGGTGAAAAAACAAAGAAATAGAAAACATAGAATGCTCACCCCAAATCACACCCTGACCTAACCAAATAGAGAAATAAAACGTCTCTCTAAGGTCAGGGCGTGACACCACACCTGACATGCAAATGTTTCCCACTGGTTAAGACAAGACTAACCAATGTTTAGTATAGAGGCTACTGATACAAATGTCATTGTATTTGTTATTGTAATTATTAATAATATATATTATTAATAAACAGACATATCCTCTATTCATCCTCTTTAAAGAAGACAGACAGACAGACAGCTCCTTATTAAGTATGTATTTAATCTCATCAACCCAACAATAACTACAATGTAACTTCAAGAGAAAACACAAGTAAATGTTTGGTGCCAGTCTGTTTCTGCTTTAGCCAGCTGAATGATCTGTCTCTGCCAATAAACTATCGAGCTAATGTTAAAACAGAATGACACCAAGTCTATTTACAAACAAGTATATTATGGCCAGGATTCAATACGAAACTCTGCTATACAGTGTATTCGGAGAGTATTCAAACCCCTTGACTTTTTCCACATTTTGTTACGTTACAGCCTTTGGATAAAACAATTATATTCCTCATAAATCTACACGCAATGCCCCATAATGAAAACGCAAAAACAGGTTTTTAGAAATTGCAGCAAATTTATTAAAAATATAAACCTGAAATATCACATTTACGTAAGTATTCTGACCCTCTACTCAGTACTTCGTTGAAGCACTTTTGGCAGCGATTACAGCCTAGAGTATTTTTGGGGTATGACGCTAGAAGCTTGGCACATTTGAGTTTCTCCCATTCTTCCCTGCAGATCCTCTCAATCTCTGTCAATCTCTGTGAGGTTGGACGGGGATCGTCGCTGCACAGCTATTTTCAGGTCTCTCCAGAGATGTTCGATAGGGTTCATACCGGGCTCTGGCTGAGCCACTCAAGGACATTCAGAGACTTGTCCCAAAGCCACTCCTGCATTTTCTTACCTGTGTGCTTAGGGTAGTTGTCCTGTTGGAAGGTGAAGCTTTGCCGCAGTCTGGGGTCCTGAGCGCCTTGGAACAGGTTTTCATCAAGGATCTCCCTGTACTTTGCTCAGTTCATCTTTCCCTCAAACCTGACTAATCTCCCAGTCCCTGCTGCTGAAAAACATCCCCAATGCATGAAGCTGCTACGACAATACTCCACGTTAGGGGTGGTGCCAGGTTTCCTCCAGACGTGATGCTTCTCATTCAGGCCAAAGAGATCAATTTCGGTTTCATCAGACCAGAGAATCTTGTTTCTCATGGTCTGAGAGTGCATTTTGGCAAGCTCCAAACGGGCTGTCATGTGCCATTTACTGAGAAGTAGCTTCCGTCTGGCCACTCTACCGTAAAGGCCTGATTGGTAGAGTGCTGCAGAAATGGTTGTCCTTCTGGAAGGTTCTCCCATCTCCACAGAGGAACTCTGGAGCTCTGTCAGAGTGACCATCGGTTTCTTGGTCACCTCACTGACCAAGGCCCTTCTCCCCCGATTGCTCAGTTTGGCAGGGGGGCCAACTCTAGGAAGAGTCCAAACTTCTCCCATTTAAGAATGATGGAGGCCACTGTGTTCTTGGGGACCTTCAATACTGCAGAATGTTTTGAGGAACATTTCACCAGATCTGTGCCCCGACACAATCCTGTCTTGGAGCTCTACTGACAATTTCTTCGACATTATGGCTTGGTTTTTGCTCTGACATGCACTGTCAGCTGTGGGACCTTATAAAGACAGGTGTGCGCCTTTCCACATCATGTCAAATCAATTGAATTTACCACAGGTGGACTCCAATAAAGTTGATGATCAATGGAAACAGGATGCACCTGAGCTCATTTACGAGTCTGATAGCAAACGGTCTGAATACTTATGTAAATGAGGTAATTCTGTTTTTTGTATATAATACCTTTTTTTTTTTTCTAAAAAAACGTTTCGCTTTGTCATTATGGGGTATTATGTGTAGATTTATGAGCAAAACATTGATTTAATCAATTTTAGAATAAGACTTTAAAGTAACAAAATGTGCAAAAAGTTCAATGGGTCTGAATACTTTCCAAATCCACTGTATCACACTTGACATTTGAAGGTAATTTCCAATTGAGCCAACATTGGAAGCGTTTACCTTGAATGATCTGAATGGGGTTCCGTTACCTTTCAAATTTGAATTGTCTACAAGTGAAATATGTTTGAGTTTTTAGGCTGGTATTTACTCTGTGTGAGTACAGGAACTGCAGTCCCAATATTATCTAAACATAATCTACAGGGGGGAAACAAACCATCACTTTCTAGGCCACTGATTACATTGGAAATCCATTCAAACATCATTATTTGGAAAACAATCAAATCAATATGGAAGAAAATCATACATTTAAATTCACAAATGAATATAAAATAGAAAGTCATATACCAAATTTTTAAGGTTCTAAATGGTTGAACAGATTTTTGACTTTTTGTCTTAGAGACCTCTGATACAGGGCAGCTTCCCAACCCTGTGGAGGTAGAGGAGGGGCTGCACAGACCCAGAGATCACACTGATGCAGAAACAAATGGACATGCCTGAAGAAAATGCCATATATGGAATGTAACTTTTAGCCGATATCACCAGTACTAGTGGGAGTTGAGACACAGCAGCATACACCAGGATAATCAAAATGATCTTAAAGGCCTTCATCTTAATGCTGTTTGTCCCCTCCCTGTCCCCATCCCCCGGCCCTGGACGTTTCAGAGCCCAGAGAACTGAGAGACAGCAGAATGACATCATAAAAAAATAGATCAGTGACTCGCCAAGGATAAAGTAGACGAACACTGGTGAAATGTTCTCAAACACACTCAGACAGCAGGACCCAAGAACCATCAGCCAGACAACACTGCAACACCCAACCCTGTATCTCAGTGGTTTGTACTTCAGGAAGACCACAGGGTGGACCACCGCGAGGTAGCGCTCTACACAGATGCAGCACTGGAACAGGGGACGACCGGCACTCAAGAAACCAAAAGAAAAAGCTGCAAGATATGCAAGTGCAGTTGTAGGAATGTGATTGTTGACAAGGACGAAGACAGAAAACAAGCAGTAGAGGACCTCAGACACAGCCAGGTTGAGAGAGAAGAACTCTGAGGCCATCGTCCCTCCCGCTCCAGTCAGTATCAGCCACAGAACGTAGACATTGCTGGGGAGACCAAGGATGAGGTTGATTGTAAAGGAAGCAGTGTAGATGGATATGATTTGTGCATTGAGAGCTGCTAATGAAGAACTGTTTGTCTCTGAGATGTTCATGTCTTCACCTTCTGTACTGGTGTTTAGGGCTTCAGTATTCTACAACAATAAAGAGGTTTCACCAGGATTTGTTCTGTTGCAGTGCAGCAGTAAAACTTGAAACAATCAAAGGAACAAAATGTTTTGTTCAATCCAATTTTAACCAAGTCAATTCAGGAAATGTGACTTTTGGTCCATGGAAAGTGTTATATAAGTAACACGTATTATTAATATTAATTCAATTACACGTTATTGATTTACCTCACTCAATGTCTTATTGAACACATCTAATGATATTATCCAAATTCAACAAATCTAGCAAATATTCTCATTGGTTGTTAAATCAGAGATATAGTCAGAGACAAAATGAACCAACCTGAATAGACAGTCTTTTCTTCTTGTCTGAAGGTGAAGTGGTGACGTTAGGTTGACAAGCTCACTCAGTCTCTCAGTGAGTTAGTTTTGCATCACCTCATTCCCTGGTGGGTGGAGATTTCAATTTAGGACCTATGGAATGGCAAAGGAACTCACCCAGTCACTCACTCCTTCCCTTCCTCCCTCCCACCCTTACTACCTCACTCGATCGCTCACTCATTCACTCACTCACTCACTCCCCCACTCACTCACCACCCCCCTCCCCCCCCCTTCCTCCGTCACCCATAATCACGCCCTCAGCCACGCCCACCAAGACACATGTAAACTGATGCGGCACTACACCTCACTTGGACCAAAACTCACATGCAAATGTTTTCCATTGGTTATGACAACACTAAGTGATGTTTAGAATGGTTGAAGATAGTTTGTCATGCTGTGTAGAATGTGTTATGGATGGTAGTATTACCATCCATAAGAGTATTACCAAACCAGGTCAGGTCAAAAGGTCAGGAAAAGCTACTAGCCCTAGTTACACAATATGGTGGTCAGTGCAGAAGTATTCAATGTCAATTTTATGACAACATTATAGCTTGAACTTCCCCATGATTTTAAGGATACATATATTGAAATATGATTATTTTATTGCCCACACTATAAGGGGGGAGGCTCTGGATCTGTCTTCATCCGTCACACCGTTAGTCACACGCGTACTCAGACCCCACTGTCCCGATTTCCATGAAACTTGGGTGAATTATGTGTCTTGCTATAGACATTTGGCATTTACAAAATTACACTGGTTGGAAAGATGGTTCTCTTTAAGAGATTTAAAATGCAAACTTTGAAATGTTAGTCCTCTCACCCCGTTTGACCTAAAGACATGAGATTTGGTACATAGGTCCCTCCCCTCAAAAGGAACAAATTTGCATCACGGATCCATAAGGTCCGCCATTATGGATTTTCTGCCATTTAGAATTTTTTGAAAAACACTTAAAACGCTACTCTTCTGTCACCGAATGATCGATCTGCACAAAACCTGATATGTGACATCTGTGGAAAAAAGTCTCTCATCACAATATTTTCCAGAATAGTACCTAAAACATTATGGCTGCTATTGACCAATAAACATTCACATGGGCGTGGTCTGGCACATAAATGCATATAAATCAGTCAGGGATGTTCATATTGTAACACAATTTGGTAAACATATTGCGAACACTGTCAGGACTCAACATAATTAAGAACATTAATATCGACCAAACGGTGGCAATAGAACTGGCACATGATTATATTTCTTGATCTGTTTGACTCGGAGTGCTGAAATTTGGCACACATATTCAGGGATATGAGTTAACCCACTATACACTGGCCCAATTTTGATAAAACTTGGGTGAATGATGTGCCTTGCCATACAGACCTGTCATTTGAAAACAATAATACGCTGATAGGCCCAAGGTGGCGCTATAGCAATCAACTGTACATATGTTAGTCACATGCACAATCTCAGATACCAATGATCCGATTTTGATGAAACTTGATTGATGATTGATGCATCTTACCATTGAGAGCTGTCATTTACAAAATGACACTGATTAGCCCAAGGTGGGTGCTGCATCATTTGTGGGGGACTACATGTTTACTGTTGCCTATTTTGATCATGGTTAGTGATACACCCTGCAGTCATACGAGACAGAACTTCATTACCAAGCTGTCACTAAGCTCTCTGTCTCACAACACTCATTGGAGAGGTTGTGTGTAGGACTCTGTCCTTTTTCATTCTCTTAGTTCTTTCTTGTTTTTATTTTCATGGTGGAGGCTAAAACATTGTTATTTTCCCCATTATGAAATCAGAGGTGAGACCATGGATCTGTCTCCGTCCGTTCATAAGTTAGTCACACGCAATGTCTTAGACACCACTGGACTTTTTATAAAACATGGGTGAATAATCCATCTTGTCATAAAGAACCGACGTTTACAATATTACACTGATAGGCTCAAGAGGTGCGCTATAGTAATCAACTGAGATTCCAAACTTTGATCAAACATATCTCATGTCCCGTTTGTGACAGATTTGTTGTCATTAATTGCCCCTCGTGTGGGTTGCGGCATCATTTGCGGGGGAATACATGTTTATTGTTGCATATTATAATTATTGTTATTATTTACTATAAATATAGAGACATATCCTTTATTTTCCCCTTTAAATATCACAGACAGACAGGGAGTTCCTTAATAAGTATTTATTGAACACATCATCGACAACAATATCTAAATTGTTACATTCAACCACAATCATCATCCATAATTTCAAGAGAAAACACATGTAAACGATTGGTGCAGTCTGTTTCTGCATTAGCCAGCTGAATTGTCTGTCAATCGCCAATAAAACATCACGCTGAAGTTGAAAGAAAATGACACCAGGCCTATTTACAAACAAGTCCATTATGGCCAGGATTCAATATGAAACCACGGTATTTCATGGTTGACATTTTAAGGTAATTTCCAGTTAAGCCGACATGTGCAGCGTTTTCCTTGAATGCCATCTCCGCGACCACGGTACCATTGCTTTTAAAAGCTGCATTGTCTACAAGCGCGATCGGATTTAATCCCGGCCTATATATCACAATATTCTTGCTAAATAAGGACCATTTGAGAAGTTCATGGGCATGGTTTACGCTCTATGTGGGTACATAAACTGGAGACAAAATATGATTAAAATATAATCTACAAGGGGGGAAATCAAACCATCACTTTCCAGGCTACTGATTACAATGGAAATACATTCAAACATCATCAATTGGAAAATAATAACATACATATGGAAAGAAAATCATACATTAAATTCCCTATTTAATATGAAACAACACAGAACATAAATATAATAACATTTACTACATATTTAAAGCATTAATGTGTTGAAGAGATTAGACTTTTTCTCTTAGAGACCTCTGATACAGGGCAGCTTCCCCACCCTGTGGAGGTAGAGGAGGGGCTGCACAAACCCAGAGATTACACTGATGCTGAAACAAATGGACATTCCTGAAAAAAACTCCATATTTGCTAAGTAATTGTGTGTCAGTGCCATCAATGCCAGTGGGAGTTGAGACACCACAGCATACACCAGGATAATCAAAATGATCTTAAAGGCCTTCATCTTAATTATGTTTGTCCCCTCCCTGTCCCCATCCCCCGGCCCTGGACGTTTCAGAGCCCAGAGAACTGAGAGGCAGCAGAATGAAATCAGAGAAAAATAGATCAGTGACTGGCCAAGGATAAAGTAGACGAACACTGGTAAAAAGTTCTCAAACACACATAGACAGCAGGACCCAAGAACCATCAGCCAGACAACACTACAACACCCCACCCTGTATCTCAGGGGTTTGTACTTCAGGAAGACCACAGGGTGGACCACCGCCAGGTAGCGTTCCACACAGATGCAGCACTGGAACAGGGGACGACCGGCACTCAAGAAACCAAAAGAAAAAGCTGCAAGATATGCAAGTGCAGTTCTAGGAATGTGATTGTTGACAAGGACGAAGACAGAAAACAGACAGAAGAGGACCTCAGACACAGCCAGGTTGAGAGAGAAGAACTCTGAGGCCATCGTCCCTCCCGCTCCGGTCAGTATCAGCCACAGAACGTAGACATTGGTGGGAAGACCCAGGATGATGTTGATTGTACAGGAAGCAGTATAGATGGATGTGATTTGTGCATAGAGAGCAGCTAATGAAGAGTTGTTTGTTTCTGAGATGTTCATGACTTCACCTTCTGTACTGGTGTTTAGGGCTTCAGTATTCTACAACAATAAAGAGGTGTCACTAGGATTTGTTCTGTTGCAGTGCAGCAGTAAAACTTGAAACCATCAAAGGAACAAAATGTTTTGTTCAATCCAATTTTAAGTCAATTCAGGAAATGTGACTTTTGGTCCTTGGAAAGTGTTATATAAGTAACATGTATTATTAATATTAATACAATTACATGTTATTGAATTACCTCACTCAATGTCTTATTGAACACAACTAATGATGTTATCCAAATTCAACAAATCTAGCAAATATTCTCATTGGTTGTTAAATCAGAGATGTAGTCAGAGACAAAATTAACCAACCTTAATAGACAGTCTTTTCTTCTTGTCTGAAGGTGAAGTGGTGACGTTAGGTTGACAAGCTCACTCAGTCTCTCAGTGAGTTAGTTTTGCATCACCTCATTCCCTGGTGGGTGGAGATTTCAATTTAGGACCTATGGAATGGCAAAGTTACTCACCCAGTCACTCACTCCTTCCCTTCCTCCCTCCCACCCTTACTACCTCACTCGATCGCTCACTCATTCACTCACTCACTCCCCCACTCACTCACTACCCCCCTCCCTCCCTCCCACCCGCCCCCCCTTCCTCTGTCACCCATAATCACGCCCTCAGCCACGCCCACCAAGACACATGTAAACTGATGCGGCACTACACCTCACTTGGACCAAAACTCACATGCAAATGTTTTCCATTGGTTATGACAACACTAAGTGATGTTTAGAATGGTTGAAGATAGTTTGTCATGCTGTGTAGAATGTGTTATGGATGGTAGTATTACCATCCATAAGAGTATTACCAAACCAGGTCAGGTCAAAAGGTCAGGAAAAGCTACTAGCCCTAGTTACACAATATGGTGGTCAGTGCAGAAGTATTCAATGTCAATTTTATGACAACATTATAGCTTGAACTTCCCCATGATTTTAAGGATACATATATTGAAATATGATTATTTTATTGCCCACACTATAAGGGGGAGGGGCTCTGGATATGTCTCCATCCGTCCGTCCGTTAGTCACACGCGTACTCAGACCCCACTGTCCCGATTTCCATGAAACTTGGGTGAATTATGTGTCTTGCTATAGACATTTGGCATTTACAAAATTACACTGGTTGGAAAGATGGTTCCCTTTAAGAGATTTAAAATGCAAACTTTGAAATGTTACTCCTCTCACCCCGTTTGACCTAAAGACATGAGATTTGGTACATAGGTCCCTCCCCTCAAAAGGAACAAATTTGCATCACGGATCCATAAGGTCCGCCATTATGGATTTTCTGCCATTTAGAATTTTTTGAAAAACACTTAAAACGCTACTCTTCTGTCACCGAATGATCGATCTGCACAAAACCTGATATGTGACATCTGTGGAAAAAAGTCTCTCATCACAATATTTTCCAGAATAGTACCTAAAACATTATGGCTGCTATTGACCAATAAACATTCACATGGGCGTGGTCTGGCACATAAATGCATATAAATCAGTCAGGGATGTTCATATTGTAACACAATTTGGTAAACATATTACGAACACTGTCAGGACTCAACATAATTAAGAACATTAATATCGACCACACGGTGGCAATACAACTGGCACATGATTATATTTCTTGATCTGTTTGACTCACTGGCCCAATTTTGATAAAACTTGGGTGAATGATGTGCCTTGCCATACAGACCTGTCATTTGAAAAACAAAATACACTGATAGGCCCAAGGTGGCGCTATAGCAATCAACTGTACGTATGTTAGTCACATGCACAATCTCAGATACCAATGATCCGATTTTGATGAAACTTGGGTGATTGATGCATCTTACCATTGAGAGCTGTCATTTACAAAATGACACTGATTAGCTAAAGGTGGGTGCTGCACCATTTGTGGGGGACTACATGTTTACTGTTGCCTATTTTGATCATGGTTAGTGATACACCCAGCAGTCATACAAGACAGAACTTCATTACCAAGCTGTCACCAAGCTCTCTGTCTCACAACACTCATTGGAGAGGTTGTGTGTAGGACTCTGTCCTTTTTCATTCTCTTAGTTCTTTCTTGTTTTTATTTTCATGGTGGAGGCTAAAACATTGTTATTGTCCCCATTATGAAATCAGAGGTGAGACCATGGATCTGTCTCTGTCCGTTCATAAGTTAGTCACATGCAATATCTCAGACACCACTGGACCGATTTTTATAAAACATGGGTGAATTATCCGTCTTGTCATAAAGATCCGGCATTTACAATATTACACTGATAGGCTCAAGAGGTGCGCTATAGTAATCAACTGAGATTCCAAACTTTGATTAAACATAACTCCTGTCCCGTTGTGGCCGGATAGGTTGTCACTAATTGCCCCTCGTGGGGGTTGCGGAATCATTTGTGGGGGAATACATGTTTATTGTTGCATATTATACTTATTGTTATTATTTATTATAAATATAGAGACATGTCCTTTATTGTTCCCCTTTAAATATCACAGACAGACAGGGAGTTCCTTAATAAGTATTTATTGAACACAACATCGACAACAATATCTAAATTGTTACATTCAACCACAATCATCATCCATAATTTCAAGAGAAAACACATGTAAACGATTGGTGCAGTCTGTTTCTGCATTAGCCAGCAGAATTGTCTGTCAATCGCCAATAAATATCACGCTGAAGTTGAACTAGAATGACACCAGGCCTATTTACAAACAAGTACATTATGGCCAGGATTCAATACGAAACCACGCTATATCATGGTTGACATTTTAAGGTAGTTTCCAGTTAAGCCGACATGTGCAGCATTTTCCTTGAATGCCATTTCCGCGACCACGGTACCATTGCTTTTAAAAGCTGCATTGTCTACAAGCGGGATCGGATTTAATCCCGACCTATATATCACAATGTTCTTGCTAAATAAGGACCATTTGAGAAGTTCATGGGCATGGTTTACGCTCTATGTGGGTACATAAACTGGAGACAAAATATTATTAAAATATAATCTACAAGGGGGGGATATCAAACCATGACTTTCCAGGCTACTGATTACAATGGAAATACATTCAAACATCATGAATTGGAAAATAATAACATACAGTACATATGGAAAAAATCATACATTAAATTCCCTAATTAATATGAAAAAACACAGAACATAAATATAATAACATTTACTACATATTTAAAGCATTAATGTGTTGAAGAGATTAGACTTTTTGTCTTAGAGACCTCTGATACAGGGCAGCTTCGCAACCCTGTGGAGGTAGAGAAGTGGCTGCACAAACCCAGAGATCACACTGATGCTGAAACAAATGGACATTCCTGAAAAAAACACCATATTTGTCAAGTAATTGTGTGTCAGTGCCATCAATGCCAGTGGGAGTTGAGA
This sequence comes from Salvelinus alpinus, assembly GCF_045679555.1. Taxonomy (NCBI): domain Eukaryota; kingdom Metazoa; phylum Chordata; class Actinopteri; order Salmoniformes; family Salmonidae; genus Salvelinus; species Salvelinus alpinus. Next base: position 75,601,095 of record NC_092091.1, on the reverse strand, counting down.
CACCACAGCATACACCAGGATAATCAAAATGATCTTAAAGGCCTTCATCTTAATGCTGTTTGTCCCCTCCCTGTCTCCATCCCCTGGCCCTGGACGTTTCAGAGCCCAGAGAACTGAGAGGCAGCAGAATGACATCAGAGAAAAATAGATCATTGACTGGGCAAAGACAGAGTAGAAGAACACTGGTGAAAGTTTCTCAAACAAAGAAAAACAGCAGGACCCAAGAACCATCAGCCAGACAACACCACAACACCCCACCCTGTATCTCAGGGGTTTGTACTTCAGGAAGACCACAGGGTGGACCACCGCCAGGTAGCGCTCCACGCAGATGCAGCACTGGAACAGGGGACGACCGGTGTTAAAGAAACCATAAGAAAATGTTCCAAGATATTCAAGTGCAGTTGTGGGTATGTGCATGTTGACAAGGACAAAGACAGAAAACAGGCAGTAGAGGACATCCAACACGGCCAGGTTGAGAGAGAAGAAGTCTGAGGACATTGTCCCTCCCACTCCAGTCGGTATCAGCCACAGGACATAGACATTTGTGGGGAGACCCAGGATGAGGTTGATTGTATAGGAGGCGGTGTAGATGGATGTGATTTGTGCATAGAGAGCAGCTACTGAAGAACTGTTTGTCTCTGAGATGTTCATGTCTTCACCTTCTGTACTGGTGTTTAGGGCTTCAATATTCTACAACAATAAAGACGTTTCACTAAGATTTGTTATGTTGCAATGCAGCAGTAAAACATGAATGAATCAATCGTGAATCAATCAAAGGAACCAAGATTGGGTTCAATTCCATTTCAACTCATTCAATTAGAAAATGCATCAATACCAGCACACAATAAGTGACTTTGGGTCCTTGAAAAGCACCATATAAATAACATGTATTATTATTAATAAAATTACATGTTTTTGAATTTACTCACTCAATGTCTTTTTGAAAACCTCTAATGATATTATCTAATTGATCAATCTAGCACATATTCTCATTGGTTCTTAAATCAGAGATTATGTCAGAGACAAAATGAACCAACCTGAATAGACAGTGTTCTCTTCTTGTCTGAAGATAAAGGTGTGACATTAGGTTGACAAGCTGAAGCAGGAGTGCAGACATTAACACACCCTCACTCAGTCTCTCAGTGAGTTCATTTTGCATCACCTGGTGCCCTAGTGGGCGGAGATTTCACTTTAGGACCAATGGAAAGGAAAAGGACCTTGCCTCCCACTGTCACTGCCTCCTCCCTCCCTCCCTCCCTTCCCTTCCCTTCCCTCACCCACAGCCACACCCTCAGCCACTCCCACCAATACACGTGTGTTGCTGCCAATCACTTCACTAGATGGATCACATCTTACATGCAAATGTTTTCTACTGGTTATGACTACACTAAGTGATGTTTAGTGTGGTTGAAGAGAATATGCTGTGCTGTGTAGAATGTGTTGTGGATAGGTAGGGCCCTAAGTTTTTCCAGACCAGGTCAAAAAGTAAAATAAAACTACAAGATCTAGTTACACAACATGGTGGTCAGTACAGAAGTATTCAATGCCAATTTTATGACACCATTATAGCTGGAACTGGATAAATCTATTGAAAAGTTATTATTGTATTCTTTGTTAATATAAAACAAATGATTACAGAATTTAAAGAACAAAGAACACAGACCTCCTTAATGTATTTTATCTCATTAACCCAACAAAATTTGGGTTGTCCAGAGCCCAGGATTGAACCTGGGTCTGTAGTGGCACCTTGAGCACTGGGATGGAGTTTCTTAGTCCACTGTGCCACTTGGTAGGCCTTTGAATGGGTATTAAATCTTTGGGCCTTACAAGGAGATTAAAACATACCTGTGTGTGTCTACAAGTCAACCTAGTAATAAATTCTATCTCTGTTTGACACAGGCTGTCACCATGAAGCATTAGACACACTATGTGTAGCATGGAAAGGTGCTGTGATGCTTGTGGAACTTTACATAGAAACATAGTTGTTATGTTAAACTTTCCAAGTCAACCTTTTGTCTGCAAGCCTTATCAGTTATGTGTTATAATTATAATATTATAGCAATCTTAACCGAACACCCATAGTGACCTTGTAGTTCTTAGACCTTAGACCTCAATATTAAAATCTCCTGGTGTTCTATAACAGCTAACATGTTTGGTTGACAATTGCGATGTCCTGCATTAAAGGCTGTTATCATTCATATTGTGCCACGGAATATCCCAAATTAGAGCAGGGCTGTCAAACTTGATTCCTGGAGGGCAATATGTCTGCTGGTTTTAGTTTTTTGTTATTTAACCTGAAATGGATAACTGGTGATAGCTGTCTCCTCTTTTCAAGGTTGTTTTGCGATTGTGTCTCTCCTTTGAACTACACATGGATGTAGTCTATAGATGTAAATCTATAGACTACATCCATATATCAAATACATGCCTACATACCTGTTTGGCATCACAATGCAAACCTCTGTAGATAGACACAAGGACAACATGACATGCAAATATCCTCCTCAGTGTGACAGGAATCAAACCTATTAATAGGATTGATGAGGATGTTGGTGATGCTACTAAAGGCCTACTTGCCAAACACAGCATTGGGAAATGCTACATGCTAGCTAAAATATATATGTTTTCTTGATTTGACACACCAGAAGACAAATAGAAGTTATTCATCAATGTGTACAGTATAAAATGCTTACTGGTAGACAAAGAATTGTAAAGACATCAAAATGTATCTGCAGAGGTTAATGACAGTGTCTTTTGAGATTCGGTCACTGTTTGCTGGCTGTAGCCTCCTCACATGTTATAGTAGTATAGTATTGAGGTCTGGACATTTTACCTGCTTTACAACTAGTAACAGAAGGATACATGTGTAGTTAATCACAAGCATTTATTAAATATCCAAAGAAGAAAAACACCAAGTGTAATATACACACTTTAAAAGCCTTGTACAACATGGGAATTATCGCCCCATTTCACTAATAAATACAGATGTTCATGTAATCTATAGTTCTAGCTCTAGTAAGAACATTCAGAATGGATTCTTCCACCTTAGTGGGAAGGCATTAAGTTGACACAATTCATATCTATATACGCGTCAATGACACTATTCATATCTATATACACATCAGTTACACTATTCATATCTATATACACATCAATTACACTATTCATATCTATATACACATCAGTTACACTATTCATATCTATATACACATCAGTTACACTATTCATATCTATATACACATCAGTTACACTATTCATATCTATATACACATCAATGACACTATTCATATCTATATACACATCAATTACACTATTCATATCTATATACACATCAATTACACTATTCATATCTATATACACATCAATTACACAATTCATATCTATATACGCATCAATGACACTATTCATATCTATATACACATCAATGAGACTATTCATATCTATACACATCAATTACACTATTCATATCTATATACACATCAATTACACTATTCATATCTTTATACACATCAATTACACTATTCATATCTATACACATCAATTACACTATTCATATCTATATACACATCAATTACACTATTCATATCTTTATACAGATCAATTACACTATTCATATCTATACACATCAATTACACTATTCATATCTATATACACATCAATTACACTATTCATATCTATATACACATCAATTACACTATTCATATCTTTATACACATCAATTACACTATTCATATCTATATACACATCAATTGCACTATTCATATCTATATACACATCAATTACACTATTCATATCTATATACACATCAATTACACTATTCATATCTATATACACATCATTTACACTATTCACCCTTGGAATCAGGTGGAAGACCTACAGGACTACATCAATCCTATTATCTAGCCTCTATTATCTCTTAGAGAGCTCTGGAACAGGACAGTTTCCCAGCCCTGTGGAGGTAAAGGAGGGGCTGCACTAACACAGTAATCACATTGATGGTGAAACAAATGTTTAAGGCAAAAAAAAACTCTCCATCATTCAAATAACCTTTTAAAGGTAGAGTTACCTCAAACGGAAGATAATTCACCATCATAGACAACATGATCACCAAAATGATCCTGAAGGCCCTCATCTTCATGTTATTTGTCCCCTCCCTCTCCCCTTCCCCCGGCCCGGGACATTTCAGAACCCTGAGAACTGAGAGGCAGCAGAATAGCTTCAACAAAAACAGCACCAGAAACTCACACCAGTAAACATAAAAAAAGAAAGATGCTTCACTCCCAAACATACAGAACAAGCAGGACCCAAGCACCATCAGCCAGGCAACACCACAACACCCCACCCTGTATCTCAGAGGTTTGTACTTTAGGTAGACCACAGGGTGGACCACTGCCAGGTAGCGCTCCATACAGACACAACTTTGAAACAGGGGATGACTGGCAAAGAGAAAACCATCAGTAAATAGAACGATGCAGGTGATAACGATTGTGGGGTAGTGTAGCCAGATAAAATACAAGATTGACAACAGGCAGAAGAGGAACTCAGACATGGCCAGGTTGAGAGCAAAGAACTCTGAAGCCATCGTCCCTCCCGCTCCGGTCAGTATCAGCCACAGGACGTAGATATTGGTGGGGAGGCCCAGGATGACGTTGATTGCATATGATGCAGCGCTGAATGACTGATCTTGGGACAAGTAGGCAGCAAATGGATATTCAGACAGGGAAGAGTTTGTAGCTGAAGTTGAAGTATTCATCTCTTCACTTGGTGCAGTTCTGATGTGTAACGGAAACTGAAAAAGAGAGAGAGAGAGAGAGAAATGCATTACGTAAACTGTTAACACCAGATTGCAAAATATACATTTACATTTTAAATTGCTTTTTAAGCTGTTCTCAATACAAATTGGAAATACATTTTCCTGTAAGAAATTAAAATCAAACATGCATAAACTATACCATGCAGACATAACTTGTACTGAAAACAAAGTGGAGAACCTCAGAAGTGATCTGAATACTACAGCAACAATTCTGATTTTGAAGAGGAAAAATAACAATTTCAAACCTTGACTGATGGAGTTCTTCTCTCTACTGGAAAGTCTGTGTCTGTTACAAGAAGTGAATGCTGGTTCATACACAACAGACACAACATAACAGGGACAAAACAAATGGAAATGGAGGATGTGCTTCCTAACCTTATCCAATGAGAATGCTCATCTTAGTTTGTTAACCTCATTCAAAACATTTTCCATTTATTGTGTCATGAATATTAGGTATATTAGGCCCAGCTTGTACACCTGTGAGTCACAAACAGGTGCAGCAGGTCATAACACCTATGCAAATGATTGTGTTTGTCAGGACCTAATGGCCATACACTGTCTATGATTGATTGAGGAGGTTTTGTAAAGCCTTGTTAACACTGCAGGCCTTAATGCTCAAATATGTTATGTTTTTCAAATCCGTTTTGGAATACTGACTATACAAACAGCAAATTTACCAAATTGTATTTGTGTGTGTTCAGACAGCAGTCATTTCTTGACATGGCTACTTGTAGTGGTGTAGGCTGATTGGTGCTCCTGTTTCCTATCACTCAGAAGTTATGTATCAAGCTAAGATGATAACAATTCCTGCCATGGACTTTTCCCAGTTGCTTTTAATGTTCAAAATCATAGCGTAAGAACTCTTTTACATCCTCAAAGGATAAGACGATCCAACTTTCAAAACAAGTCCCTTTTGGCTAGCCACAGTTAGCTATGTAGCTGTTCAGCTTTGTAGCACGTTCAATAATTTGTTTGTAAACAATTTACAAGCTAGCTAGCTACCACATGTTCTTGTCAAAAGTGTCAACAGAGTAGCTAGCAATGAAAGAGATATGCCAAATCACAGTCTAAAAACAACTTGAGGGGAAATAAATTTGCATGGCTAGGAGTCAGATGTGTTTCTAATTTCAAACCACCTATGAAGGTGGTTTGAAATGTGGCTTGAAATATCTGATTCCGTGTGTTGTTTTGGATTTTAAGTCTGCAGGAAAAATAACACTTACCCCACTAGACATGCCACCAGGGGTCTTTTCACAGTCACTAAATCCAGAATAAATTCAAGAAAGCAAACAGTATTAAATAGAGCCAATATTATATGGTACTCTCTTCCATCTCATATTGCTCAAATGAACAGCAAACCTGGTTTCAAAATAAATGGTGTAAGTAGTTTACAATTCACCCTTGGAATCAGGTGGTAGGTCTACTGGCCTATTATCTAGTCTCTATAATTTCTTAGAGACATCTGATACAGGGCAGTGTCCCAACCCTGTGGAGGTAGAGGAGGGGCTGCACAAACCTAGTCATCACATTGATGGGGAAACAAATGTTAGAGGCCAACAAAACCTTGTATATGTACAGTTACCTCACATAGAAGATAATTCACCACCATAGACAACATGATAATCTAAATGATCTTGAAGGACCTCATATTCATGTTATTTTGTCCCCTCCCTCTCCCCTTCCCCCAGCCAGGGACATTTCAGAACCCTGAGAACTGAAAGGCAGCAGAATAGATTCAACACAAACAACATCAGAAACTCACCCCAGTAAATATAAAATACAACAGATCTTTCATCCACCAGCATAAAGAACAGACAGGACCCAAGCACCATAAAGAGACCACAGGGTGGACCACTGCCAGGTAGCATTCTACCTGAGACAGAGAGAGAGAGAGAGACAGAGAGACAGAGAGACAGAGAGACAGAGAGACAGAGAGACAGACAGAGACAGACAGAGACAGAGAGACAGAGAGAGAGAGACAGAGAGACAGAGAGACAGAGAGAGAGACAGAGAGACAGAGAGAGAGAGACAGAGAGAGAGAGAGAGAGAGAGAGAGAGAGAGAGAGAGAGAGAGAGAGAGAGAGAGAGAGAGAGAGAGAGAGAGAGAGAGAGAGTCTGTAACCCATGGGGAGGGGAAACAAGACCAAGGAAGTGGAAAAGAGGGAGATATAGTTCAAAGACAGGAAGGAATCAGGCAGAATGGAACCCTATTTCGAAATTTAGTGCACCTCATTTCACCAGGGCTCCCCCGCTCCATCCCTAGCTCCCACCCTACCTCCCTCTCTCCCTCCCTTACCCGGAACCACACACTCAGACAACACACCTAAACACATGTTGCTCCGGTCTGTAAACTGATGCAGCCCATCACTCTCAGCCTCCCCCACCAAGACACCTGTGATGCTCCCGTCTGTAAACTGATGCTGCTCATCACTCTCAGCCTCCCCCACCAAGACACCTGTGATGCTCTTGTCTGTAAACTGATGCTGCTCATCACTCTCAGCCTCCCCCACCAAGACACCTGTGATGCTCTTGTCTGTAAACTGATGCTGCTCATCACCTCACTAGATGGACCACACCTGACATGCAAATGTTTTCCACTGATTATGACAACAACAAGTGATGTTTAGTATGGTTGCAGAAGTATTCAATGTTGTTTAATTCCATTTTATGACACCAAAATAGTGGGAACTGATCATTGAATTTAATATTGAAATATTATGATTTTATTTGTTATTGTAATTATTACAAAATGCATACATATTCTTTATTTATCCTGTTTAAAGCAAACAGACAGGGAGCTCCTTTATAAGTATCTATTTAATTTCATCAACCCGACAACATTTACAATCTAACTTTCAAGAGAAAACAATGTAAAAGCTTGGTACCAGTGTGTTTCTGCATTAGCCAGCTGAATGGTCTGTCTCTCTGCCAATAACATATCACCAGGTCTTTTAACACACGGGTACATTATGGCCAGGATTCAATTCAAAGCTGTGCTATATCCCGCTTGACATTTCCAAGTTGAGCCAACATCGGAAGTGTTTATCTTGAATGCCATATCTGTGTATGCGGTTCCATTGCCTTTAAAAGCTGCATTGTCTACAAGCGCTATTGTTTTGAATCCCGACCTATATATCACAATAGTTTTGCTACATATGGACGATTTGAGTAGTACTTGGGCTGGTTTACACTCTATGTGGGTACATAAACTGCAGACCCAATATTATCTACACAGGATCTATAGAGATGGAAATCAAACCATCACTTTCTAGGCTACTGATTAAATTGGAAATACATTTCAACATTATGAATTGGAAAACAATAAAATCCATTTTGAATATTATTATACATTTAAATTCAAAAATTCAAATGAAATATAAAGATATACTGTATAAGACATTTCTAAAGCACTAATGCGTTTAACAGATTTTGACTTTTTGTCTTAGATACCTCTGATACAAGGCAGCTTCCCAACCCTGTGGAGGTAGAGGAGGGGCTGCACAAACCCAGAGATCACGCTGATGCAGAAACAAATTGACATGCCTAAAGAAAAGTCCACAAATGGAATGTAACTTCTAATAGATATCACCAGAACTATTGGGAGTTGAGACACCACAGCATACACCAGGATAATCAAAATGATCTTAAAGGCCTTCATCTTAATGCTGTTTGTCCCCTCCCTGTTCCCATCCCCTGGCCCTGGACGTTTCAGAGCCCAGAGAACTGAGAGGCAGCAGAATGACATCAGAGAAAAATAGATCAGAGACTGGCCAAGGATAGAGTAGTGTGACACTGCAGAAAAGTTCTCAAACAAACATAGACAGCAGGGCCCAAGAACCATCAGCCAGACAACACTACAACACCCCACCCTGTATCTCAGGGGTTTGTACTTCAGGAAGACCACAGGGTGGACCACCGCCAGGTAGCGCTCTACACAGATACAGCACTGGAACAGGGGACGACCAGAGAAAATGAACCCAAAAGAAAAAGCAGCAGCTTTGTGGACAAGATCAGACTGGACATATTGGTCAGCTATGCGGACGGCATTAAAGAGGCAGAAGAGGATCTCAGAAACGGTCAAGTTGAGAGAGAAGAACTCTGAGGCCATTGTCCCTCCAGCTCCAGTCAGTATCAGCCACAGGATGTAGACATTGGTGGGGAGACCCAGGATGATGTTGATTGCATAGGAAGCAGTAAGCATGGGGATATAACTTATCACATGGACACCCTGTACACCCTGATCAATGAGGGAGATAGGAGGAGATGTGGACGTATCATTGACTGTAGATAAATTCATCTCAACGAAGAACGTAACTGTAATGTGTGAAGATTATTTTGATCTATAAGAAAGGAGACAAAGAGAGAGAGGTAGGTAGGTAGAGAGAGAGAGGTAGAGAGAGAGAGAGAGAGAGAGGTAGAGAGAGAGAGAGAGAGAGAGAGAGAGAGAGAGAGAGAGAGAGAGAGAGGTAGAGAGAGAGAGAGATAGAGAGGTAGAGAGAAAGAGAGAGAGAGGGGTAGAGAGAAAGAGAGAGAGAGGGGTAGAGAGAGAGAGAGAGAGGGGTAGAGAGAGAGAGAGAGAGGGGTAGAGAGAAAGAGAGAGAGAGAGAGAGAGAGAGAGAGGGAGGGAGGATTGTTATACAAGCAGAAAGACACTGCAAAGTATTTCTCTCACAATATTTTCATTCTTTACTTAAATATGCACATATAATCATGCTATTGCCACTGCAATAGGTTGTTAGTGTTGTTTTACCTGTTTTAAAAATAAAATAAAAATTCTAAGTACCGTCAACTAGATGCGTTAGAATCACAATAAAGCACCCAAAAAAGCTGAGGAAGCTAAATTAAGACAGATAATCTCTAGTTAACATATGCACTACACATGATCACTTTCTAAATGTGACGAAATATCAAAATGTGTCCATACATTTTCATCAATTGTTATGTTTTTGTTCACAACTACATTCATCTATATCAACTGAGATTTAAATTCCAATTGGAAATCATTTAAAAATAAAAATGTAACTATTTAACTCACCTGTAGCCAATTGATGCAGTGTCTCTGTCCTCTGAGGTGTGGTGTGTTGTGTCTGTCACAGGTGCTGGACCTGATAACCTGCAACTAAATATCCGAATCTCTGCCCTACTCTGCCCTGCCACACCTGAGTGCAGTGTCATCTCAACCTGGTGATGCAGACCACATTGCATCCAAAATGGCACCCTATTCCCTATAAAGGGCACTACCTTTAACCAGTGGCCTAAGGGCCCTGATAAAAGTTAGTGCACTATACTGTATAGGGTGCCATTTTAAACGTTGGCCAGAGCATAGACAAGAGCGGTGTCATATTGTAGGCAAATAACAAGCTACATTTGTTTTGTTAAGCTTGCATTCAATTGCCCCTCCCTGCTGCTCACAACCAGCGTCCTTTCCCCCTGTCACAAGCAGAATTATGGCTGATATAAGATTAAATTGTCTACCTGTTTTTCTTAATTTAACATATGAAGATTGGAAAACATATTTTTTTGTAAAGTTGACTATGTGTTCTTGACTATGAATTATTTTACAACATTGCACCACCGAAAAGGCAATCTGTTCATGGAACGACTGTCACCTTCCCGCCCTCTGATACAGGACAGTATCCCAGCCCTGTGGAGGTAGAGGAGAGGCTGCACTAACCCACAGATCACAATGACGGAGAAATCAATGGATAGTGACAAACAACACAACCTGATCAAGGACATTGTACAAAGACATAATTACAATCATAGGCAGGTAGTTCAACATCATAGACACCAGGATAATCCACATGAACTTAAATATCTTCAGAGTATTAAGCTGAGATACATAATTGTTTTAAGATGGTCAAACCAAGAATAATTTACCTATTTGATTTAGATGCTTAGGACCAAAAAATATAATATATATATATAAAAACCAATTTGATCAAATATAGAATTTTGCCTTTTCTACTATAGCCCATGGAAACACATTGAATAACACATTCATAAATGTGTAACGATTTTCCTCCTCTTCAGACGAGGAGTATGAAGGATCGGACCAATATGCAGCATGGTAAGTGTCCATTTTAATTTATTAAAACTGAACACTAAAAAATACAAAATAACAAAGTGAATGATATAAATGAAAATCGAAACAGTCCCGAAAGGTGCAAACACAAAACAGGAAACAATCACCCACAAAACACAATAGAAAACAGGCTACCTAAATATGGCTCCCAATCAGAGACAACGACTGACACCTGCCTCTGATTGAGAACCATACTAGGCCAAACACATAGAAAATTACCTACAGAACAAAAACTAGAAAAACAACATAGAATGCCCACCCCAACTCACGCCCTGACCAAACTAAAATAAAGACATAAAGAAAGAACTAAGGTCAGAACGTGACAAAATGGCAAAAAAGACAGTAAAAAATGTATCATAAGGAATAATGTTTGGAAGTGTGTGACCTATATCTATGAGATATAAGAACGCACAGGAATGATGTACAGTGCCAGTCAACAGTTTGTACACACCAACTGATTCAAGGGTTTTTCTTTATTTTTTCTATTTTCTACATTGTAGAATAATAGTGAAGACATAACAACTATGAAATAACACATATGGAATCATGTAGTAACCAAAAAACTGTTAAACAAATCAAAATATAGTTTATATTATAAATTCTTCAAAGTAGCCACCTTTGCCTTGATGACAGCTTTGCACACTCTTGGCATTCTCTTTACCAGCTTCACGAGGTAGTCAACTGGATTGCATTTAAATTAACAGGTGTGCCATGTTAAAAGTTAATTTGTGGAATTTCTTTCATTTCATAAATTTGAGCCAATCAGTAGGGGTGGTATACAGAAAATAGGCCTATTTGGTATAATACCAAGTCCATATTGTGGCAAGAACAGCTCAAATAAGCAAAGAGAAATGACAGTCCATCAATACGTTAAGAAATGAAGGTCAGTCAATCTGTAAAATTTCAAGAACTTTGAAAGTTTCTTCAAGTGCAGTCGCAAAAACCATCAAGCTCTATGATGAAACTGTCTTTCAAGAGGACCACCACAGGAAAGGAAGACCCAGTGTTAGTTCTGCTGCAGAGGCTAAGTTCATTGGAGTGATCTGCACCTCAGATTGCAGCACACGTAAAATAAATGCTTCACAGAGTTCAAGTAAGAAACACATCTCAACATCAACTGTTAAGAAGAGACTGAATCAGGCCTTCATGGTCGATTTGCTTCAAAGAAACCACTACTAAAGGACACCAAAAATAAGAAGAGACTTGCTTGTGCCAAGAAACACGAGCAATGGACATTAGACCGGTGGAAATCTGTCCTTTGGTCTGATGAGTCCATATTTGGGATTTTTGTTTCCAACCACCGTGTCTTTGTGAGACGCAGAGTAGGTGAACGGATGATCTACGCATATGTGGTTCAAACCGTGAAGCATGGAGGAGGAGGTGTGATGGTGTGGGGGTGCTTTAATGGTGACACTGTCTGTGATTTATTTAGAATTCAAGGCACACTTAATCAGCACTGCTACCACAGCATTCTGCAGCGATACTCAATCCCATCTGGTTTGCGCTTAGTGGGACTATCATTTGTTTTTTTCAACAGGACAATGGCCCAAAACACACCTCCAGGCTGTGTAAGGGCTATTTGACCAAGGAGAGTGATGGAGTGCTGCATCAGATGACCTGGCCTCCACAATCACCCATCCTCAACCCAATTGATATGTTTTGGGATGAGTTGGACCGCAGAGTGAAGGAAAAGCAGCCAACAAGCGCTCAGCATATGTGGGAACTCCTTCAAGACTGTTGGAAAAGCATTCCTCATTAAGCTGGTTGAGAGAATGCCAAGAGTGTATAAAGCTGTCAACAAGGCAAGGGTGGCTACTTTTGGTTACAACATGATTCCAAATGTGTTATTTCATAGGTCCAGCATACATTCCCAGCCGAGCCCTTGGTGAGCACTGTCAATGGCGCAGCCACAGAACTAATGTCTCTCACAAATCTCCGGTAGAAATTAGCAAAACCCAATAAACACTGAACTTGTTTGACAGTGCTGAGCCGCAGCCAGTTGAACACCACTTCTACCGTACACAGCCTTGAGACACGATGTACCGCAGGAAGGAGATCTTAGGAATGTGAAACTCACACTTCTCGGCCTTCAAGTACAAGTGGTGAGAGAGGAGTCTTTGAAGAACCTGACGGACATGTTGGACGTGTTCAACCATGGACCTGGAGAAGATGAGGATGTCATCCAGGTATACAAACACAAACTGGTGAAGGAAGTCGCGCAGCACATCCTTAACCAGTGCCTGGAAAATGGCTGGAGCATTAGTAAGTCCAAACGGCATGACCCGGTACTCAAAATGTCAATTTGGGGTGTTGAATGCTGTCTTCCACTCGTCTCCCTGTCTGATGCGCACCAGATTGTACGTGTTCCGTAAATCCAATTTTGAGAAAACCGTAGCTCCCCGGAGGAGTCTCACAAAAGCTGACGACGTAAGAGGAAGAGGGTAAAGGTTCTTGATGATAATGTTATTTAAACCCCGGTAATCGATACAGCGACGTAATCCCTCATCCTTCTTCCCAACAAAGAAAAAACCCGCTCCTGCAGGTGAAGTGGACGGCTGAATAAAATCAGCCGCCAGCGCTTCCTTAATATACCTGTTCATGGCTGCAGTCTCTGGACCTGAGAGACAATACAGCCCTCCTCTCAGAGGAGTGGTGCCAGACAGGAGGTCGATGGCACAATCATGGACCTGTGAGGAGGTAGTACTTTGTTTTCTGAATATCTGACCCAGATCCCAGTAATTCCGATGTACGCTGGAAAGATCAGGCTTGTCATGCCCAGCTGGAGGAATAGGAGAGTCGATAGTCTTGGCGGGTTGGCGGGCTAATTTGTGACCCAGAAAACAGATGGAAGCCAGAAAACAGAGTCTGTGAAATCAGGAATGTCCAACAGCCCATTGTCCCACTGCAAGTTGGACGGAAGCAAAGTACGTATTGTGTCGGCAGCTGGAGACTATCTGACTCGCCAGTATTCTCCCATCTACTGACGAGTCATCCCGTTTCCCGTCAACTCTGGACAGGAGGCACGGAAATGTCCAGACTGACCACAGTAAAGACAACGTTGCTCGTTAATCCTGCGCCTTCACTCCAGAGTGGAAAGTCTGGTGCGTCCCAATTGCATCGGCTCATCGGAAGGATATGAAGGAGGCCCAGAGCCGAATTGAGAACTCCCACGGGGTACAGAACCAGCAGACGCAGCAGAAGACATAGGAACCAACAAAAAATGTACTCCCTCAGCGGGGCCCAAGACACTGGAACCAACTCGGAACTCCTCCGTCCTCTCCCGATGACATTCCCGAAGCCGGTAGTCAATCCGGTTGGCCAGAACGATAAGCTCATCCAGAGTGTCAGGATTGTCCCGGGAAGCCAGTTCATCCTTGAGAACCTCGTTGAGTTGTTCAGAAAGACTGAGTGAAGTGCCTCTGTAATCCAACCGCTCTCAGGGGCGAGCGTCCGAAAGTCAATGCCATAATCAGCTATGCTCCGGCTGCCCTGACAAAATGCAATGAGTCTTTGGGCAGCGTTCCTGCCACTGATGGGGTGATCAAAAACCCCATCAAACCCTTAATACGTTTTTATTGAATCATATCAGCCTCCACAATATCTACTCAAGCACAATCATCATCCATTATTTCAAGAGAAAACGAATGTAATTGTTTGGTGCCAGTCTGTTCCTGCATTAGCCAGCGGAAATGTCCTTCTCTCTGCCAATAAAATATCACTCTTAAGTTGAAACAGAATCACACCAGGTCTATTTACAAATAAGTACATCATGTCTGAGTTTAAATATGAAACTGTGCTACATCACGCTTGACATTTAAAGGTCATTTGCATTTTAATCGACATGTGCAGCATTTACCTTGAATGCCATCTTTGCAAAAGCAGTACCATTGCTTTTAAATGCTGTTAGATTTAATCCCAGTTCATATATTAACATTTTCAATGCTACATATGGATGATTTGAGAAGTTCTTGGTCTAGAATACACTCTTTGTGGGTACATAAACTGCAGACCCAAAATGATCAAAACAAAACCCAGGGGAAATCAAATCAACACTTTTTACAGATTACATTGGAAATACATTCAAACTTCATGAATTGGAAAACAAAATGTATCCACATAGAGAGGAAGCTGGTTGAGAGAATGCTAAGAGTGTGCAAAGCTGTCATCAAGGCAAAGGGTGGCTACTTTGAAGAATCTCAAACATAAAATATATTTTGATGGTTACTACATGATTCCATATGTGTTATTTCATAGTTTTGATGTCTTCAATATTATTCTGCAATGTAGAAAATGAAGAAAACCCATTTTGACCGGTACTGTGTATATATATAGAATTGCTACATATGGACGATTAAAGTTCTTAGGCTGGTTTAAACACTATGTGGATACATAAAGTGAAGACCCAATATTATAAAACAAAATCTACAGGGGAGAAATTAAATCATTCTTTTCTAGACTACTGATTACTTTGAAAATACATTCAAACATAAAGAATTGGAAAGCAATACAATCAATATTTAAAAAGGCATAGATTTTAATAAAAAAATGACTAAGGAAAAACATAGAACATTAAAAATAATGACATCTACTATATTGTTACGGCTCTAATGTGTTGAAGAGATTTTACATTTTTGTCTTAGAGACCTCTGATGCAGGGCAGCTTCCCCACCCTGTGGAGGTAGAGGAGGGGCTGCACAGACCCAGAGATGACACTAATGCAGAAAAAAATGGCCATGCCTGTAAAAAAGTCCAATACAGGAATGTAACTTTTAGTCGATATCATCAATACTGTTGGGATTTGCGACACAGTAGTATACACCAGGATAATCAAAATTATCTTAAAAGCCTTCATCGTAATGCTGTTTGTCCCCTCCCTGTCCCCATCCCCCGGCCCTGGACGTTTCAGAGCCCAGAGTACTGAGAGACAGCAGAATGACATCAGCAAAAAATAGATCAGTGACTCGCCAAGGATAAAGTAGACGAACACTGGTGAAAAGTTCTCAAACACACAAAGACAGCAGGACCCAAGAACCATCAGCCAGACAGCACTGCAACACCCCACCCTGTATCTCAGGGGTTTGTACTTCAGGAAGACAACAGGGTGGACCACCGCCAGGTAGCGCTCTATGCAGATGCAATACTGGAACAGGGGACGACCAGTGTTAAAGAAACCCAAAGAAAATGATGCAAGATATGCAAGTGCAATTGTAGGGATGTACATGTTGACAAGGACAAAGACAGAAAACAGGCAGAAGAGGACCTCAGACACAGCCAGGTTGAGAGAGAAGAACTCGGAGGCCATTGTCCCTCCCACTCCAGTCGGTATCAGCCACAGGATGTAGACATTGCTGGGGAAACCCAGGATTATGTTGATTGCATAGGAGGCGGTGTAGATGGATGTGCTTTGTGCATAGAGAGCTGCTAATGAAGAACTGTTTGTCTCTGAGATGTTCATGTCTTCACCTTCTGTACTGGTGTTTAGGGCTTCAGTATTCTACAACAATACAGAACTGTCACCAGGATTTGTTCCTGTTGGAATGCCACAGAAATACACAAATGAATCAATCATGAATCAATAAAAAAGAACCAAGGTTGGATTCATTTCCATTTCAACTCAGTCAATTCAGGAAATTCATCAATACCAGCACAAAATAAGCACTGGTGTAAAGTACTTCAGTAAAAATACTTTTGGGTATCTGTACTCTACTTTACTATGTATGTTTTTTGACAACTTTTACTTTTACTTCGCTACATTCCTAAAGAAAATAATGTACCTTTTTATCCATACATTTTCCTTGACACACAAAAGTACTCGTTATATTTTGAATGTTTAGCAGGTCAGGAAAATGGTCAAATTCACGCACTTATCAAGAGAACATCCCTGGTCATCCCTACTGCCTCTGATCTGACGAACTCACTAAACACCAATGTTTTGTTTGCAAATTAAGTTGTAGTCTGGCTATCCGTAAATAGACAAGAAAATTGTGCCGTCTGGTTTGCTTAATATAAGCAATTTAAAATTATTTATACGTGTACTTTTACTTCTGATACTTAAGTATATGTTTGCAATGAAATTCACTTTTGATACTTAAGTATATTTAAAACCAAATACTTTTAGACTTTTACTCAAGTAATATTTTACTGGTTGACTTTCACTTTTACTTGAGTCATTTCCTATTAAAGTATCTTTACTTTTACTCAAGTATGACAATTGTGACTAGATTCAGTAAACTAGGCATATGTTCCAAGTCACGACTTCACAGGAAAGCTGTTTGAACGTAAACATTATTTTTTATCAAAATGCGATTTTTGGGGCAGAAATGCCTTCTTAAACATGTTAATTTTCATATGACTTAATGTCAAACGTGTATGCCATCTGTAAATATGAATGAAATTGTTAAATTACGAGCCTAGTTGGTTTAGCCACAGAAAAAGTGAGCAACCTTCCCACTAGCCATGATTGGCTGAGATAATGAGTGGGCTGGACATGCCGAGAGATGAGTTTGGATTGGTCTGCCACATAGCGAGCGTCTGTCTATTGGAGCTGGTCAGTATGTTTAGGTAATCGTGTTGAACGCTGTTTTTTTATGTATTGTGTAGTAAACCTGCAAAAACCTAATGTCAAGTTAAAGTGTACTGTTAGCTAGCTAACATTAGCTGGCTGGCTCATTAGCTAACAATGTGTGTATGCTCTCCACTTTCTGGAGAGTTTTGAAATCAGTGGAATTCGAGTTTGATAGCTAAGGAGATGGAGGAAACACTAGTCTGGATTTCATTGTCAAACTAAGGGCTAACGTTACCATGCATGGCATCAGACAGGAGACGCGTCCAACCATGATGTTCAGATGTTCAGATATTACACGTTTCTAATTATGACAGAAAGTGGTTTCATTTCAAGTTTACTGCTAGCTAGCTAACGTTAGCTGGCTGGGTCGCTAGCTAATGTTATATATATGATCTTATTCTTCGTATCTCAGACACATTTGCTTGACTAGTTATAGCCACAGAACCTGGTTGATTAGCTACCTGCAGATCTATGCATGGTAGTAACGTCATGAGTTGTGATTATGGTCCATTGTTTAGCTAGCTAGCTAGCTACATGTCTTAACAGAAGTCTCCACTCCACTTTTTGACAAAGTATTTTCATTTCAAGTTACAGTGTACTGTTAGCTAGCTAGCTAACAGTAGCTGGCTGGCTGGCTTGCTAATGTTACGTGATGCGTTGGAATTTATTGTTTACCTAGCTAGCTACATTTCTTAACAAAAGACTCTCGTCTTAGTGTGCCAGAGCGCAGATTAACTGATTAATTTTCGAACGCTCAACAACAAAGCGTAATTCAATTTTTGCCAGCAGCACAGTTAGTCACCAACGCTCTGGATAACACAAAAAAGCCTAACCGGTCTGCTAGGGCGAGTAAAATGGTCAGAGTGGGGTGTTCTCTCATTATGTGTCTGTAAATTGTTAGGCAGTTAGCTTGGGTGCTTGACTGTAGTTGTAAGGTCAGAGCTTTCGCAACAACCTTGCAACAACCCTACTTATTGGCCAGAGCATCCAGTGTGCATTCTGAACGTGAAACGCTCTGAATTTATTAACAGACAATCTGACAGCACAGTTGCAGTCACTAACACTCTGATAACATAACAGCCTAACCAGCTCTGCTAGGGCGAGTAATGTTCAGTGAGCTGTTCTCTCTCTCTTAGATGTCTGGAAGTCGTTGGAAAGTTAGTACAGAACAGTTGGATCAACCCTTAAAGAGATGGGTGGGGCTAAGGCTTAAGAGGGTGTGAACAATGCTGAATGGGTGTAAACAAAGGAGGGCTCTCCAATAGTAGTACAAAAACATTGAAGCCGGTTTTCTCAAAAGTGAGTTTACAAGTTGATCAATTTTCAAAGCGGAATTTCTTTCCCACTGTTTGATATACCATATTGTAGCTCTAAGTCGCTACTTTTATCCAATGTATAAAAAAAACAGAAATTCACATGTTGCTACATAAGACCGAATCCAGGTGGTGAGTCACAATTGGGTACTTCTTCCACCACTGAAAATAAGTGACTTTGGGTCCTTGAAAATATATGTATTATTATTGTTATTATTATTAATAAAATTGCATGTTATTGAATTAACTTACTCAATGTTTTACTGAACACATCAAATGATATTATCTAAATTCAACAAATCTAGCACATAGTATATTCTCTTTGGTTGTTAAAATCAGAGATAAAGTCAGAGACAAAATGAACCAACCTGAAGATACGGTGTTCTCTTCTTGTCTGAAGGTGAAGGGACGATGTTAGGTTGACAAGCTGAAGCAGGAGTGCAGACATTAATACACCCTCCCTCAGTCAGTGAGTTTGTTTTGTATCACCCACACTACAGTACCTCCCTCCCTCTCTTGCTCACTCACTCACTCACTCCCTCCTGCCCTCCCTTTCTCCCTCACCCATACCCACAACCTGAGCCACACCCACCAAGACACCTGTGTTGCTCCTGTCTGTAAACTGATGCTGCCCATCACCTCACTTAATGGACCAAATCTGACATGCAAATGTTTTCCATTGGTTATGACAACACTAAGTGATGTTAAGTATGGTTGAAGAGAATATGGCGTGCTGTGTAGAATGTGTTATGGATGGATGGAGAGGGGCCTGATTATTCCCAAACCAGGTCAAAAGTTCAGGAAAAACTGGGGGGGTGGAATCTGGATCTGTCTCTGTCCGTCCGTCTGTTGGTGACATGCGATATCTCAGATACCACTGTCCCTATTTTGATGAAACTTGGGTGAATTATGTGTTTTGCTTTAGACAACTGGCATTTACAAAATTGGAATGATGGTGGTGCTATAAGAATAGATTTCAAACCCAAACTTTGAAAGGTCATGCCTCTCACCCCAAAAGTAATGAGATTTGGTACGTAGGTCCCTCCCCTCACAAAGAACAATTTTGCCTCAGTAACACATAAGGTATGCCATGATGAAGTTTCTGCTATTTTGAATTCTGTGAAAAACACTTCAAACACTACTCTTCTGTCACCAAAATACTGATCTGCACAAAACCATCTATGGATAACTGTTTCTCATCATAATATTTTCCAGAACAGCACCTAAAACAACATGGCTGCTATTGACCAATAAACATTCACATGGGCGTGGTCTGGAAAATACATGCATATAAATCAGTCAAGGATATTATTTTATAAAACAATTTGGTAGACATGTTGTGAACACTGTCAAGACTCAACATATGCAAGAACATTCGTACTGACCACACGGTGGCAATATTTTTTTTATTTTTTTTTACATTTTATTTCACCTTTATTTAACCTGTTTAGGACAGTGCAATATTCTGGCCATTAAGCCCTTTATTTAACCCCAGAGTCATATGAACTCATGAATACCATTTTTATGTCTCTGCTTCCAGTAGGAAGGAAATTACATGTTGTTTGAGCGTTAGCCGTTGCGTTAGACCTCCAGTCATTGCACTAACGCTAGTTAGCATTGTTTCACAAAACTTCCTCTAACTTCCTTCATACTTGATGCAGAGACATAAAAATGGTATCCATCAATCAATTAAGGAACCTAGGAAGAAACCTAGAGAGGAGACAGGCTCTGAGGGGTGGCCAGTCCTCTTCTGGATGTGACAGGTAGAGATTATAACAGTACATGGCTAAGATGTTTAAACGTTCATAGATGACCAGCAGGGTCAAATAATAATAGGCACAGTGGTTGTAGAGGGTGGATCATGTCAGCACCTCAGGAGTAAATGTCAGTTGGTTTTTCATAGCCGGTCATTCAGAGTTAGAGACAGCAGGTGCGGTAGAGAGAGAGAGTCGAAAACAGGAGGACCGGGACAAGGTAGCACGTCCGGTGAACAGGTCAGGTTTCCATAGCCGCAGGCAGAACAGTTGAAACTGGAGCAGCAGCATGACCAGGTGGACTGGGGACAGCAAGGAGTCATCAGGCTAGGTAGTCCTGAGGCATGGTCCTAGGGTTCAGGTCCTCCAACGAGAGAGAGAGAGAATTAGAGGGAGCATACTTAAATTCACACAGGACACCGGATAAGAAAACAGAAATACTCCAGATATAACAGACTGACCCTAGCCCCCGACACAAACTATTGCAGCGTAAATACTGGAGGGGTCGGGAGACACTGTGACTCCATCTGACGATACCCCCGGGCAGGGCCAACCAGGTAGGATATATTCCCACCCACTTTGCCAAAGCACAGCCCCCACACCACTAGATGGACATCTTCAATCCACCAACTTACTACCCTGAGACAAGGCCGAGTTTAGCTCACGAAGATCTCCCCCACAGCACGAACCCGAGGGGGGCGCCAACCTGGACGGGAAGATCACATCAGTGACTCAACCCACTCAAGTGACTTACCCCTCCAAGGGACGGCATGGAAGAGTACCAGTAAGCCAGTGACTCAGCCCCCATAATAGGGTTAGAGGGAGAGAATCACAGTGGAGAGAGTGGAACCGTAAACCTGTCATTTAAATTGATTTTTATTTGGATTTCATGGACAAAATTTTCCAAATTAGTGAATTTCAAAAAATCTAAAAAACTAAAACTGAAAAGTGGTGCGTGTATATGTATTCATCCCCTTTGCTGTGAAGCACCTAAATAAGATCTGGTGCAACCAATTACCTTCAGAAGTCATATTTTTTTAAATAAAGTCCACCTTTGAGCAATCTAAGTGTCACATGATCTATCACATGATCTCAGTATATATACACCTGTTCTGAAAGGCCCCAGAGTCTGCAACACCACTAAGCAAGGGGAACCACCAAGCAAGCGGCACCATGAAGACAAAGGAGCTCTCCAAACAGGTCAGGGACACAGTTGTGGAGAAGTACAGATCAGGGTTGGGTAAAAAAAAAAATATCAGAAACTTTGAACATCCCACGGAGCACCATTAAATGCATTATTACAAATTGGAAAGAATATGGCACCACAACAAACCTGCCAAGAGAGGGCCGACCACCAAAACTCAAGGACCTGACAATGAGGGCATTAATCAGAGAGGCAACAAAGAGACCAAAGATAACCCTGAAGGAGCTGTAAAGCTCAACAGCAGAGATTGGAGTATCTGTCCATAGGACCACTTCAAGCTGTACACTCCACAGAGCTGGGCTTTACGGAAGAGTGGCCAGAAAAAAATAAGCAAACACATTTGGTGTTCTCCAAAAGGCATGTGGCAGACTCCCCAAACATATGGAATAAGGTACTCTGCTCAGATGAGACAAAAATTTAGTTTTTTGGCCATCAAGGTAAACGCCTTGTTTGGCGCAAACCCAACACCTCTCATAACCCCGAGAGCACCATCCGCACAGTGAAGCATGGTGGTGGCAGCATCATGCTGTGGGGATGTTTTTCATTGGCAGGGACTGGGAAACTGGTCAGAATTGAAGGAATGATGGATGGCGCTAAATACAGGGAAATTCTTGAAGGAAACCTGTTGACTTTGTGGGGGTGAATAGTTATGCACGCTCAAGTTTTCCGTTTTTTTTGTCATATTACTTGTTTGTTTCACAATAAAAAAAACATTTTGCATCTTCAAAGTGGTAAGCATGCTGTGTAAATCAAAAGATACAAACCCTCCAAATATCAATTTTAATTCCAGGTTGTAAGGCAACAAAATAGGAAAAATGCCAAGGGGGTGAATACTTTCGCAAGACACTGTATTACCAGAATTTTGATGTTATTTGTCCCCTCCCTCTCCCCTTCCTCCGGCCCGGGACGTTTCAGAGCCCTGAAAACAGAGGCACCTGTCACGACTTCCACCGAAGGTGGCTCCTCTCCCTGTTCGGGCGGTGCTCGGTGGTCGTCGTTGCTCCTCTCCCTGTGCTCGGTGGTCGTCGTTGCTCCTCTCCCTGTTCGGGCGGTGCTCGGTGGTCAGCCTACTAGCTGCCACCGATCCATTTTTCCTTTTCGTTTGTGTCTGTCTGTATTGTTTACACATGTGTCTTATTAGTTGATTTCAGTGGGTATATTTACCTCCGCTGCCTGTTAGTCTTTGTGCGGGATTGTTTTCTGTGGTTACGTTTGTAGGGGTGCGTGTCTGCACCACAGGGTTTATTTTCTTACGGCAGTTGTGCCGTTTGGTATTTGAGTTTAGGAGTAGAGATTTCTCCTCCGTGTGTAGCGCATTCTTCCCTGTGTGTTCAGCAACCTCATTTGGGCGTGTTTCAGTCCCATGTTTTAGTTGATTTGGGACTGCTCAATAAACATTTTTGCCACTGGGATTTCCTTGCTCTCCTGCTCCAACACCAGAATAACATACATTCAAATAAGACCATAATTTCACCCAAAATCGCATAATATATAACATTTAGGCTCTTTGCCAGCATAAAAGTAAGGCAGAACCCAATCACCAACCAGACTAACCGAGAACAGTTTGTACTTCAGGAAGACCACAGGGTGGACCACCGCCAGGTAGCGTTCAAAACATATACAGCACTGGAACAGGGTCGTACCAAAGATGAGAAAACCAATACAGAATGTTACTAAAGCTGGGAGAGAAGGAATATGTGTATGTAGACAAAGACAGACAGAAGACAGGCAGTATAAGATTTCAAACAGGTTGAGAGAGAAGAAGAATCCCTCCGGCCCCGGTCACTATCAGCCACAGGGCTTACATTTTGGTGGGGAGACTGAGGATGAGGTTGACTGAATAGAACGCAGTGCAGATAGAAGATGCATGCTCTGCATAGCTAGACAGGACAGAGGAAAAGTAGGAAGCGTCCAGCTTATTGACAAGCTCAGTTTGGAAGTAACAGCTTTGACGTCCAACTATGTACATATGAGAGAGAGAGAGAGGTAGAGAGAGAGAGAGGGAGGCCTCCCGGGTGGCACAGTGGTCTAGAGCACTGCATCGCAGTGCTAGCTGCGCCACCAGAGTCTCTGGGTTCGCGCCCAGGCTCTGTCGCAGCCGGCCGCGACTGGGAGGTCCGTGGGGCGATGCACAATTGGCCTAGTGTCGTCTGGTTTAGAGAGGGTTTGGCCGGTAGGGATATCCTTGTCTCATCGCACTCCAGCGACTCCTGTGGCGGGCCGGGTGCAGTGCGTGCTAACCAAGGGGGCCAGGTGCACGGTGCATCCTCCGACGCATTGGTGCAGCTGGCTTCCAGGTTGGAGGCGCGCTGTGTTAAGAAGCAGTGTGGCTTCGGAGGACGCGTGGCTTTTGACCTTCATCTCTCCCGAGCCCGTACGGGAGTTGTAGCAATGAGACAACATAGTAATTACTAGCGATTGGATACCATGAAAAGAGAGAGAGAGAGAGAGAGAGAGAGAGAGAGAGAGAGAGACACACAGACACACACACACCAGTAAAGGCCTAGATGTTAAACGTAGAGTTGGAAAATGCTATGTGCTATACATTATTTGTTTTATTATTATATCATATGTGACGGACCAGCTCAATTCGGCCTTATGTAGCAACATTTGAAATTGTGTTTATTACACTGGATAAAAGTAAAGACTCAGAGCTACAAAATGGTATATAACACAATACTGTTGAGGAACAATGGGAAAGTCATTTTGCATTGAAATTTGATAAACTCACTTTTGATAAAATGGCCTTTGAATGTTTTGGTACATACTGGAGAGCCCTTCTTTGTCTACACCCATTCAGCATTGTTCACACCCTCTAAAGCTTTAGCCCCTTACATCTCTTTAAATGTTGATCCGAATGTACTAACAACAGCAGACATCTATGTGAGAGAACAGCTCACTGAACATTACTCGCACTAGCGTCTACCTCGCCGCAGGAGAGGCAGAAGGACTTGGTCAGACTTAGAAAGCGAGCACACCATCCACCTCTTCCGAGCATACTACTCAAAAATATCCAATCTCTACATAAGAAGGTGGACAAAATTAGGGCACGAGTTTCCTTCCAGACATCAAAGATTGTAACATCCTCTTTTTAACGGAAACATGGCTCACTCGGGATATGTTGTCAGAGTCGGTACATCCACCCGGTTTCTTCACGCATCGCGCCGACAGAAACAAACATCTCTCTGGTAAGATGAAGGGCAGGGGTGTATGCCTTATTATTAACGACTCATGGTGTAATCATAACAACATACAGGAACTCAAGTAATTTTGTTCACCTGACCTAGAATTCCTTACAATCAAATGCCGACCACATTATCTACCAAGAGAATTCTCTTCGATTATAGTCACAGCCTTGTATATCCCCACCCAAGCAGATACCTTGACGGCCCTGAAAGAACTTCACTAGACTCTATGTAAACTGGAAACCATATATCCTGAGGCTGCATTTATTGTAGCTGGGGATTTAAAAAAAAATGAATCTGAAAACAAAGCTCCCTAAACTTTTACAGCATATCGAATGCACGACACGAGCTGGTAGCATTCTGGATTATTGCTACTCTAACTTCCGCGATGCATACAAAGCCCTCCTCCGCCCTCCCTTCGGTAAATCTGACCATGACTCCATTTTGTTGCTCCCAGCCTATAGAAAGAAACCAAAACAGGAAACGCCCATGCTCAGGTCTATCCAACGCTGTTCCGACCAATCGGATTCCACGCTTCAAGATTGCTTTTATTACGTGGACTGGGAAATGTTCCAGGTAGCCTCAGACAACAACATTGATATATAAGCTGACTCGGTGAGCGAGTTTATTAGCAAGTGCATCGGTGATGTTGCACCCACTGCGACTATTAAAACCTTCCCTAACCAGAAACCTTGGATTGATGGCAGCATTTGCGCAAAACTGAAAGTGCGAACCACCGCTTTTAATCATGGCAAGGCGATTGGAAACATGACTGAATACAAACAGTGCAGCTATTCCCTCCACAAGGCAATCAAACAAGCAAAGTGTCAGTATAGAGACAAAGTAGAGTCGCAATTCAACGGCTCAAACATGAGACGTATGTGGCAGGGGTGAACAGTCAAACACGGATTACAAAAAGAAAACCAGCCCCATCGCGGACATCGACGTCATGCTCCCATACAAATTAAATAACTTGCTCGCTTTGAGAACAATACAGTTCCACTGACACAGCCCGCTACCAAAGCCTGTGGGCCCTCCTTCACAGTGGCCGAAGTGAGTAAAACATTTAAACGTGTTAACCCTCACATGGCTGCCGGCCCAGACGGTATCCCTATCCGTGTCCTCAGAGCATGCGCAGACCAGCTGGCTGGTGTGTTTACGGACATATTCAATCAATCCCTATCCCAGTCTGCTGTGCCCACATGCTTCAGGAGGGACACCATTGTTCCTGTTCCCAAGAAAGCTAAGGTAACTGAGCTAAATTACTATCTCACCGTAGCACTCACTTCTGTCATCATGAAGTGCTTTGAGAGACTAGATACGGATCATATCACCTCCACCCTACCTGACACCCTAGACCCCCTCCAATTTGCTTACCGCCCCAATAGGTCCACAGACAATGCAATCGCCATAACACTGCACACTGCCCTATCCGATCTGGACTACAGGAATACCTATGTAAGAATGCTGTTCATTGACTACAGCTCAGCATTTAACACCATAGTACCCTCCAAACTCATCATTAAGCTCGAGACCCTGGGTCTCGACCCCGCCCTGTGCAACTGGGTCCTGGACTTTCTGACGGGCCGCCACCAGGTGGTGAGGGTAGGGAACAACATCCTTACCCAGCTGATCCTCAACACTGGGCCCCCACAAGGGTGCGTTCTCAGCCCTCTCCTGTACTCCCTGTTCACCCATGACTGCGTGGCCATGTACGCCTCCAACTCAATCATCAAGATTGCAGATACTACAGTGTTAGGCTTGATTACCGACAATGACGAGACGGCCTACAGGGAGGAGATGAGGGCCCTCGGAGTGTGGTGTCAGGAAAATAACCTCTCACTCAATGTCAATAACACAAAGGAGATGATCGTGGACTTCAGGAAATAGCAGAGGGAGCATCCCCCCATCCATATCCACGGGACAGTAGTGGAGAAGGTGGAAAGTTTTTTAAGTTCCTCGGCATAGACATCACTGACAAACTGAAATGGTCCACCCACACAGACAGTGTGGTTGAGTAGGCGCAACAGCGCCTCTTCAACCTCAGGAGGCTGAAGAAATTTGGCTTGTCACCTAAAACCCACACAAACTTTTACAGATGCACAATCAAGAGCATCCTGTCGGGCTGTATCACCAACTGGTACGGCAACTGTTCCACCCACAACCGCAAGGCTCTCCAAATACCTGCCCTCCAGGACACCTACAGCACCTGATGTCACGGGAAGGCCAAAAAGATCATCAAAGACAACAACCACCTGAGCCACTCCCTGTTCAACCCGCTATCATCCAGAAGGCGAGATCAGTACAGGTGCATCAAAGCTGGAACCGAGAGACTGAAAAACAGCTTCTATCTCAAGGACATCAGACTTTTTTAAACACCCATCACTAACATTGAGTGGCTGCTGCCAACATACTGACTCAAATCTCTGGCCACTTTAATAATTAGTAATTGGATGTAATAAATGTATCACTAGTCACTTTATATAATGTCACTTTATATAATGTTTACGTACCCTACATTACTCATCTCATATGTATATACTGTACTCTATTCCATCTACTGCATCTTGCCTATACCGCACGCCTATCGCTCATCCATATATTTAAATGTACATATTCATCCCTTTACATTTGTGTGAATAAGGTAGTCGTTATGAAATTGTTAGATTACTTGTTAGATATTACTGCACTGTCGGAACTAGAAGCACAAGCATTTCGCTACGCTCGCATTAACATCTGCTAACCATGTGTATGTGACTAATACAATTGTATTTTATTTGGTTAGGCTGTTATGTTATCCAGGAGACTGCAACTGTGCTGTCGGATTGTCCGTTTGTAAATTCAGAGCATTTTGCGTTCAGAGCGGACCCTCTGGTCGTTGAGTTTACTGATGTTTACTGACACCGGACATTCAATGGTTGTTGAGCAATCGTAAATTCATCAGTTATTCTGTGCTCTCTGACACACTCAGGCGAGAGTGCTCTGAAATTGGAGTAGATGGCCAGACTGAATTTACGAACTCACCTCAAATGGTTACTTGCATGGTGAAGTCTTTGGTTAAGACATGTAGCTAGCTAACGTAAACTCACCCCATTCCGTACAAATGTGCGCAACCGCAACATTCAAACGAGGCTACAAAGAAAACTAATGGGACTGTAGCGACTGTGTTGACTTCAAAATCAGGGTGTGAACTAGGTTTCTATTCAAGCGTTGATCGACATGGTAATGGCTTTATAGTATTGGAGAAAAGTTGAAAAAACGGACCCTCCGTTACATCGTGACGTGTCATGTCATAACGTACAGCACGCATAAAGCAACTATTTCTGTCTTACAATCTCTCTCCACCAGGTGTAGCACTTCTCTCATCGTTTAAAAACAAGAAATGGACAGTGACGGAGGTAAGGGGGGGATACCTAGTCTTTTTTTGCGTCATCATTGCATGCGCTCATCATTCTCAAAGCCGCTGTTTACTTCTAAGATCACTTTAGCACCGCCCTAAAAACCCGATTCAAATTTGACACAAACCTTCAAATAGGTATGTAATGACACATTATATAAACTCTTTATAGTGTTTTATTTACATTTTAGAGGCGACAAGGTGATAAGTTGGACAGATCGAGTGAAAAAAAGCAATTTTCCCACACAGATCTCTCCTTCTCACTATAACGCATTAGTTTCGCTTCCCTACCCACCATTTTTTTAAAGACCCGACGGGGCTCATTGCCTGCTTGAATTATGCAGAAACGGGCAGTGTTTAGGTCATGTAATTGATAATGTTGGAAAGGGGAGAAATTGTGCTTTACAATGGTATTGACATTACAGTTGATCTGGAAGTATTACGTTTTTGGGGCGCTAAAATAAGGGCAATTGTACGGATCAAGGCAATGTACGAGTTTACGTGAGTTTACGTTAGCTAGGTAACTCACAACTCATGATGTTACTACCCTGCAGTAATCTGCAGGTAGCTAGCCAACCAGGTTCAATGTTCGCTAGCTAACATTAGGCTATAGCTAGCTAAGCAAATGGCTCTGCGATATTAATAAAAAGGTTGTACATGTAATGTTAGCTAGTGAGCTAGGTAAACAATGAACCATAATCACAACTCATGACGTTACTACCCTGCATGAAGCTGCAGGTAGCTAACCAATCAGGTTCAATGTTAGCTAGCTAACATTAGGCTATAGTAGACAAGCAAATAACATTAGTTCTGAGATACGAATAATAAGGTCATACACGTAACGTTAGCTAGCGAGCCTGCCAGCTAACGTTAGCTAGCGAGCCAGCCAGCTAACGTTAGCTAGCTAGCTAAGTAAACAATGTACCATAGTTACAACTCATGATGTTACTAGCCTGCATGAATCTGCAAGTAGCTAACCAACCAGGTTCAATGTTAGATAGCTAATATTTGTCTATAGCAAGCCAAGCAAATGACTCTTTCTGTCAAAATTAGAAACATGTAATATCCAAACATTTAGCTAGCTAGAATATCTTACCGTATACATAATTTATGGTTGGACGTGTCTCCTGTCGGATGCCTTGGTTGCTCTTAGTTTGAAGATGTAAACCGGAGACAGGTGTTTTCTCCATCTCCTTAGCTATCATACTCGAATTCCACTGATTTCAAAACTCAGTCCTCCAGAAAGTGGAGAGCAACACTTATGCAGTTTTACTACACAATACGTTTCTAAAAAAAAACTGTGTTAGACAGGATTACCTAGATATACTGACCAGCTCAAATAAACAGAAGCATTCTATATGGCAGATCAAACCAAACTCATCTCTCGGAATGTCAAGCCCACTCATTATCTCAGCCAATCATGGCTAGCGGGATGGTTGCGGGGCTTTTTCTTTGGCTAAACCAACTAGGCTCGTATTTTAACAATTTTATAAGTATTTACAGATGGCATTCAAGTTCATTACTAAGGCACATGAAATTTCACATGTTCGAGAAGGCATTTCTGCCCCCAAAAATTGTAAAATGTTTACGTTCAAACGGCTCTCCTGTGAAGTAGTGACCAGCAAAATGCGCCAAGTTTCCTGAAACGGGTCACAAATGCTAGAATAAATGTAAGTCATTTACCAAGTAGTATAAAAGGCTAACCGGTAGACAAAACATTGTAAAGAGACTAACATTTGTATGCAGAGGTTAACCTCGGGATACGTGATCGGTGTCCCCCCCATGGGACTGTTGCGCTAACACGCGCTAATGTGATTAGCATGATGTTGTAAGTAACAAGCACATTTTTAAGGACGTAGACATATCTGATATGGGCAGAAAGCTTAGATTCTTGTTAATCTAACTGCACTGTCCAGTTTACAGTAGCTATTACAACTAATACCATGCTATTGTTTGAGGAGAGTGCACAGTTATGTACTTGAAATCGTATCAATAAACCAATTAGGCACATTTGGGCAGACTTGATTTTGAACAGAAATGCACTGGTTCATTGGATCACTCTAAAACTTTGCATGTACACCATCTAGTGGTCAAAATCTAGTGGTCAAAAAATGGTATCAAGAATATACATGTTCTTGCTTCAGGTCCTTATCTACAGTCAGTTAGATTTGGATATTTGGATAAGAGGTTTTAATGACAGTGTCTTCTGACATTTGGTCTTCTTTGTTAGCTGTAGCTTCCTCACATGTTATAGTAAAGTACTATAGTAATGAGGTCTGGAAATGTTCTCTGCTTTACAACAAATAATAGAAGGATACATGTGTAGTTCAGCACAAGTATTTATTGAGTATCCAAAGAAGAAAAACACAAAGTAAACATGTAATATACACACTTTTATTAAAAACCTTAATGGCCCAACAATGAGACAGCCTATAGGGAGGAAGCCAGAGACCTGGCAGTGTGGTGCCAGGACAACAACCTCGCCCTCAATGTGAGCAAGAAAAAGGAGCTGATTGTGTACTATTGAAAAAGGAGGGCCGAACAGGCCACCATTAACATCGGCTGTAGTGGAACGGATCGAGAGTTTCAAGTTACTTGATGTCCAAATCACAAACAAACTATCATGGTCCAAACACAACAAGACAGTTGTGAAGAGGGCACAACAACATTTCCCCCTCAGGAGACTGAAAGGATTTGTCATGTGTCCCCAGATCCTCAAAAAGTTATACAGCTGCTCCATCGAGAGCATCCTGACCGGTTGAATCACCGCCTGGTATGGCAACTACTCGGCATCTGACCGCAAGGCGCTACAGAGTGTAGTGAGTGAGGTCCAGTACATCACTGGGGTCAAGCTTCCTGCCATCCAGGACCTATATACTAAGCGGTGTCAAAAAATGGTCAAAGACTCCAGTCACCCATGTCATAGACTGTTCTCTCTGTTACCGCACGGCAAGCGGTACCGGAGCGCAAAGGCTAGATCCAAAAGGCTCCTTAACAGCTTCAACCCCCAAGCTATAAGACTGCTGAAGAATTTATAAAATGGCCACCCAGACTATTTACATTGACCCCGCCCCTCCCCCTTTGTTTTTCCACTACTGCTACTTACTGCTTATTATCTATGCATAGTTACTTTACACTTTATGTACAAATGACCTCGACTAACCTGTACCCCCGCACATTGACTCAGTAACGGTACCCTCTGTATATATGTAAAGTCTGTCAACGTCATACATGCTGTAACTAGTTAACAATTCAATTTTTATTTAACCTTTATTACACCTCAATTACACAATTCACCCTTGGATTCAGATGGACTACATCAAGCCTATTATCTAGCCTCTATTATCTCTTAGAGTGCTCTGAAACAGGACAGTTTCTCAGCCCTGTGGAGGTAGAGGAGGGGCTGCACCAACCCAGTAATCACATTGATGGTCAAACAAATGTTTAAGGCTAACAAAACCTCACCAACATTCAAACAAGCTTTTAAAGCGAGAGTTACCTCATATGGAAGATAATTCACCACCATAGACAACATGATAATAAAAATGATCTTGAAAGCCCTCATCTTCATGTTATTTGTCCCCTCCCTCTCCCCTTCCCCCGGCCCGGGACGTTTCAGAGCCCTGAGAACTGAGAGGCAGCAGAATAGATTCACCAAAAACAATATCAGAAACTCAACCCAGTAAACATAAAAGAAAAAATATGTTTCACTCGCAAACATATGGAACAGACAGGATCCAAGCACCATCAGCCAGACAACACCACAACACCCCACCCTGTATCTCAGGGGTTTGTACTTCAGGTAGACAACAGGGTGGACCACTGCCAGGTAGCGCTCCACACAGATACAGCACTGGAACATGGGACGGCCTGTCATTAGAATACCGAAAGAAAATACCATGATGTATGAGGCAACGATTGTGGGGTGATGTAGCCAGATAAAATACATGATTGAAAACAGGCAGAAGAGGATCTCAGATATGGCCAGGTTGAGAGGGAAGAACTCTGAAGCCATTGTCCCTCCAGCTCCGGTCAGTATCAGCCACAGGACGTAGATATTGGTGGGGAGAACCAGGATGAAGTTGATTGCATAGCAAGCAGTGCTGAATGATTGGTCTTGGGACAAGTAGGCAGCAAATGGATATTCAGGCAGGGAAGAGTTTGTAGCTGAAGTTGAAGTATTCATCTCTTCAATTGGTGTAGTTCTGATGTGTAACGGAAACTGAGAGAAAGAGAGAGAGAGGAAGAGACAGAGAGCAACAGAGAAAAAAGAGACAGAGAGAGAGAGTGAGAGAAATGCATTAACTGTCAACACAAGAACATACAAAATACATTTACATAGCCTTTTAATGTGTTTCATCAATAAATATTTCAAATAAAAATCCTGTAAGATATTCCTATCAAACATGCATGAATTATACCATGCAGATATTTTTTCTGCTATGAAATATTTCTGATTTGGAATCCCGAGTGGCACAGAGGTCTAAGGCACTGCATCTCAGTGCAAGAGGTGTCACTACAGTCCCTGGTTCAATTCCAGGCTGTATCACATACGGCCGTGATTGGGAGTCCCATAGGACAGCGCACAATTGGTCCAGCGTCGTTCGCATTTGGACGGGGTAGGCCGTCATTGTAAATAAGAATTTGTTCTTAATAATTAACTGTCTTGCCTAGTTAAATAAAAGTTACACAACTTGGAAAAACTTCAGAAATTAACTGAATACTTCTTATTCAGAAACAATTCTGATTTTGAAGAGGGAAAAAAAACATTTCAAACCTTGACTGATGGAGTTCTTCTCTCTCCTAGAAAGTCTGTGTCTGTTACAAGAACTGAATGCTGGTTCATACACAACAGATACAACATAACACGGTCAAAATATATGGAATAGAGGAGGTACTTCCTAACCTTATCCAATGAGAATGCACAGCTTAGTTTTTTCCTTATTCAAAACATTTTCCATTTGCTGAGTCCTGAACTCAAGCAGGATCTATTAGTCTCAGCTTGAACACATGTGAATCACAAACAGGTGCAGCAGGTCATTATACCTATGCAAATGATTGTGTTTGTCAGGACCTAATGGCCATACACTGTCTGTGAGTGATTGAGGAGGATTTGTAAGTGACTGCATCTATACAGTAGCTAGAGACAGGAGACTTACAAGCCATGTGACGTGGCAGTAAAACATCTAACAATTACACAACATATACCCAATGCACACACAGCTAAGTAAAGGAATGTAATTTAGTCAGAGCGGCATAGAATACGATACAGTAGAATAATATAGGATACTGTATATATATATGATATGGGTAATGCAAGATATGTAGACATTATTAAAGTTGACTAGTGTTCCATTTATTAAAGTGGCTAGTGATTTCAAGTCTATGTATATAGGCTGCAGCCTCCATGTGCTAGAAATGGCCATTTAAGAATCTGATAACCTTTCAGATAGAAGCTGTTTTTCAGTCTCTCGTTCCCAGTTTTGATGCGCCTGTACTGACCTCGCCTTCTGGATGATAGCGGGGTGAACAGGCAGTGGGTCGGGTTGTTGATGTCCTTGATGATCTTTTTGGCCTTCCTGTGACATCGGGTGGTGTAGGTGTCCTGGAGGGAATGTATTTTGCCCCCGGTGATGCGTTATGCAGACCTCACTACCCTCTGGAGAGCCTTACGGTTGCAGGCGGGGCAGTTGCCATACAGGTGATTCAGCCCAACAGGATGCTCTCAATTGTAAAAGTTTATGAGGGTTTTAGGTCACAAGCCACATTTCTTCAGCCTCCCGAGGTTGAAGAGGCGCACTGTCTGTCTGAGTGGACCATTTCAGTTTGTCAGTGATGTGTACACCAAGGAACTTCCACCTTCTTCACTGCGGTATCGTCGATGTGGATAGGGGGGTGCCCCCCGCTGCTGTTTCCTGAAGTCAACAATCATCTCCTTTGTTTTGTTGACGTTGAGTGAGAGGTTATTTTCAACACACTCCCAGAGCCCTCACCTCCTCCCTGTAGGCTGTCTCGTCATTGTTGGTAATCAAGCCTACTACTGTTGTGCCATCTCCCTCCACCAGCGTGGTGCACTTCAGAACACGGAGGACGGTGAGGCTGCAGAATAGATTGACCAATTGGAAGAGCAGGATGTAGGTGAGGAGGCAGTGGATGGGGAAATGAGGAGCTTTCAAAAATGTCTAAAAACCTGTTTTCGCTATATCATTATGGGGTATTGTGTGTAGATTGGTGAGGAAAAGGTTTTATTTAGTCCATTTTAGAATAAGGCTGTAACATAACAAAATGTGGAAAAAGTAAAGGGGTCTGAATACTTTCCAAATGCACTGTAGGGTGCTATTTGGGATGCAGACCAGAGCACTGAAAAGAGGAGGGTCTGCCCCCCTTCCTGCCTTCCTGACATGCAAATAGCCTGCCTACTCTGACTGGACCCAAAACAAACTAAGAGACCCAAATGTGTATGCAAAGGGGACTCATTGTTTAAAAAAAAGAAATTCTGCCTGCATTATTGTTTTATTTTCTCTGCTCTACAAAAATAAAAAACAGCTACTTGAGTAGTTCTGCATACAGATTAAATACGAAAGATTAAAAAATAAATGTTTATTCAGTAAACTATCAGGGATCAAGGAAATACCCAAGTGCAGACTGTGAAGTAACAATGTTTATTGTAACAAAAGGGGAAGGCAAACGACAGGTCAAGGCAGGCAGGGTTCGGAGCAAAGGTACAGTATGGCAGGCAGGCTCAGGGTCAGGGACAGGCAGAGTGGTCAGGCAGGCAGGCTCGGAGTCAGGACAGGCAAGGGTCAAAACCAGGAGGGTGAGAAAAGAGAAACTGGAGAAAGCAGGAGCTGAGACACCATACGCTGGTACCCTTGAACAAACAAGACAAACTGGAATAGACAGACAGAAAACACAGGTATAAATACCCAGAGGACAAGTGAGGAATATGGGCAACACCTGGAGGGGGAGAAAACAAGCACAAGGTGTTAGTGGAATTAAATAATTCCTACAATATACTCATTAATTAAATTCAATCTGTCTATTTATAAGAATTTGTAAGATACTTATTAACATAAAATAGACAGGATACAGTCTTATCAAAATTAGATAATAGAGTTTATTCTCGGAGCAAGCTCCCATTTGAGCATAAACACAGGTTTATATACAAGATATGACGTCATAGATTACAGAATTAAGTCTCATTGTCCTGACAAATAGAAAACAGGTTCAAAAGTTCATTCTAACCTCACAGGGCTCTCACATGAAACAACATATAATCATTTATCCTGAAGGCTCACTATAATTGATTACCACTTTAGCAGACAACTCAAGATAATGGAAAACCTAAAAAGTTATCTAAACACCTCAGGGCTAAGTTGGGTCAGTTCAACCATAGTTTAACGACCCTTTCTGCTTATTTTATGACCCACAACACAAATCTCTTTTCCCCAGGCATGCAGAGTTCAATTAGTTATAGTTTTATCTAAAGCTAGAATTTGTTTTAACTATTTATTAACAAAATTCCTAACACAAGGACAGGTGAAACAGATCAGGATCGTGACAGTGAACATGAATTACACTTTTTTTACCCCTGTATAATTATGCCATTTATCCAAATCTTGTATCAAAAGCGACTCACAGTCATGCGTGCTGTCAGACAAATTAATCCTTATCATCTCATCTCACTACTAGATACAGACACAAAGGTGAAAGCTGAAGCAATAAGATTGATACGGAATCTTCCCAGATAAGAGGGAATGAATCAAACCCAGGAGTGCACAATTCTGGATGTCCTGCTTATACCCTCCTGATTCCAGGAACCTTCGACCCGGGACTTCTGGAAAACATGGGAATTTGGGGATATTATGATGATGAATCATGATGTTATTTGTCCCTCTCCCTCTCCCCCTCCCCCTCCCCCTCCCCCTCACTCTCCCTCTCCCTCTCCCTCTCCCTCTCCCTCTCCCCCTCCCTCTCCCTCTCCCCCTCCCTCTCCCCCTCCCTCTCCCTCTCCCTCTCCCTCTCCCCTCTCCCTCTCCCTCTCCCTCTCCCTCTCCCCCTCCCTCTCCCTCTCCCTCTCCCTCTCCCTCTCCCTCTCCCCCGGTCCGGGACGTTTCAGAGCCCTCATAATAGAGGCAGCCGAATAACATACATTCAAATAAGAATTTCACCCAAAGACGCATAATATTGGCAGCATAAAATCAAGACAGAACTTGAATACAACCAACCAGACTAACCCAGAACCAACCAGACTAACCCAGAACACGCCACCTTGTATCTGAGGAGTTTGTACTTCAGGAAGACAACAGGGTGGACCACTGCCAGGTAGTGTTCAAAACATATACAAAGATGAGAAAACCAACACAGAATGTTACTAGAGCTGGGAGAAAGGGAATAGGGAGATGTATATAGACAAAGACTTAGACATAAGACAGGCATTTAAATAGGCTATAATCCCTCTGGCTCCGGTCACTATCAGCCACAGGACTTACATTTTGGTGGGGAGACTGAGGATGAGGTTGACTGAATAGCAGGCTGTGCCGATAGAAGAAGCATGCTCCGCATAGCAAGAAAGGACAGAGGAATAGTAGGATCGTTCATCTTTTACCAAGCTCAGATTTTTAAGTACTGGCTTTGACATCGAACTATGTGTGGTTGGGAGAGAGAGAGAGAGAGATTGGTGTCTTTTCTCTTCCTGGGCGTTTAGCGATCATGTCTCTACTTAGAAATGAGCTATGTCAAATAAAAATCAAATCAAATTTTATTAGTCACATGCGCAGAATACAACAAGTGTAGACCTTACAGTGAAATGCTTACTTACAGGCTCTAACCAACAGTGCAGTTACAAAAAATATGGATAAGAATAAGAGATTAAAGTAACAAGTAATTTAAAGAGTAGCAGTAAAAAATAACAGTTTATACAGGGGGGTGCCGGTACAGAGTCAATGTGCTGGTGTACCGGTTAGTTGAGGTAGTATGTACATGTAGGTAGGGTTATTAAAGTGACTATGCATAGATGAAAACAGAGAGTGGCAGTGGTGTGGAGGGGGGGGGGGGGGGGGCGGAATGCAAATAGTCTGGGTAGCCATTTGACTAGATGTTCAGGAGTCTTATGGCTTGGGGGTAGAAGCTGTTTAGAAGCCTCTTGGACCTAAACTTGGCGCTCCGGTACCACTTGCCGTGTGGTAGCAGAGAGAACAGTCTGTGACTAAGGTGGCTGGAGTCTTTGACAATTTTCAGGGCCTTCCTCTGACACCGCCTGGTATAGAGGTCCTGGATGGCAGGAAGCTTGGCCCCAGTGATGTACTGGGCCGTTCGCACTACCCTCTGTAGTGCCTTGCGATCGGAGGCTGAGCAGTTGTCATACCAGGCAGTGATGCAACAAGCGGTACCGGAGCACAAAGTCTAGGTCCTTAACAGCTTCTGCCCCCAGTCATAAGACTGCTGAACAAGTAATCAAATGGCCATGCGGACTATGTAAGGTACATTGCCTTACTATGTAAGGTACATTGTTATGTCATTTTCTTGTGTTACTTGTTTATTTCTTTTTTTCTACTTTATTTTATTTAGTAAATATTTTCTCAACACTGTTTCTTTAACTGCATTGTTGGTTAAGGGCTTGTAAGTCAGCATGCTAACAAAAGGATATCTATTGTTTGCTTTATATTTTGAAATAAATACATGAAAGATATCCAGATTATATCAACCATTCTTGGTGACGCTATATGGTAGAAACAAGCTCCAAAACACCCGCAAAAGACTTGACTCCGATGCATATGGGGATATATTGATTCCTCTCTATGACACCCTAAAAAATTGACTTAGCTATTCTGTCCATATTAATTGAGCTTTTCTCTTTCCGAAAATGGAAGATGTTTGTTTAAACCCAGGCAGCTTTTAGGGAAACACTTCTGTTATTGGGTTATACAGCGGACGAGTAGCCATCAGTTGAAACTTAAAGTTGGAGCAGATTTTTGTCTCGCATAGGGTGGCAGAACGTCCAGGGCCAGCCCTGCACAGGACGTAGATATTGGTGGGGAGACCCAGGATAAAGTTGATTGCCCAGGAAGCAGTGCTGATTGATTGGTCTTGGGACAAGTTGGAAGCAAATGGATTTTCAGGCAGGGAAGAGTTTGCAGCTGAAGTTGAAGTATTTATCTCTTCACTTGGTGCAGTTCTGATGTGTGATGGAAACTGAAAGAGGGAGAGAGAGAAAGAGAGAGAGAGAGAGAGAGAGAGAGAGAGAGAGAGAGAGAGAGAGAGAGAGAGAGAGAGAGAGAGAGAGAGAGAGAGAGAGAGAGAGAGAGAGAGAGAGAGAGAAATGATTTACCTGTCAACACCAGATCATACAATATACATTTACATTTAATCTGCCTTTTAATGTGTTTCATCAATAGACATTTCAAATAAAATTCCTGTAAGATATTTCAATCAAACATGAATAGATTATACCATGCAGACATTTCTTCTGCTATGAAATATCTTAGAATTCCAGAACATGTACTGAAAAAAAAGTGGAAAACCTCCGAAGTGAACCGAATACTTCTTCATCAGCAACAATTCAGATTGTTAAGAGAAAAAATACAAATGTTAAACTTTGACAGATGGAGCTCTTCTCTCTACTGGAAAGTCTGTGTCTGTTACAATAACTTAATGCTGGTTCACATACAACAGACAAAGCATAACACGGTCAAAACATGGAAATTGAGGAGGTACTTCCAAACCTTATCCAATGAGAATGCACAGCTTAGTTTTTTCCCTATTCAATTTTTTTCCCCATTTGGTGTATCCTGAACTCAAGACGGATCTATTGGGCCCAGCTTGTACACATGTGAGTCAGAAACAGGTGCAGCAGGTCATTACACCTATGCAAAACATTGTGTTAGTCAGGACCTAATGGCCATACACAGTCTAT
This sequence comes from Salvelinus alpinus, assembly GCF_045679555.1. Lineage (NCBI taxonomy): Eukaryota > Metazoa > Chordata > Actinopteri > Salmoniformes > Salmonidae > Salvelinus > Salvelinus alpinus. The sequence continues at coordinate 75,561,864 of NC_092091.1, read as the reverse complement.
GATTGATTGAAGAGGTTTTGTAAGTGACTGCATCTAGGGACAGGAGACATACTAGCCATGTGACGTGGCAGTTAAAACACATCAAAAACAGATATAGTTTATGAACTGTATATTCAACCAGGCAGACCCAAAATGTAGGATTAGGCATAGGGTTCAAAATGTGTTAAATTTAGGTCTAAGTTTAGGGGTTAAGGTTAGGCGTAGTGGGATGGGTGTAGCATAAGGGATTAGCTTTAGGGCTAAAGTTAGGTTTGGTTATATGGTTAGTGTAAGGGTTAGGGTTAGGTTTAGGGGGATTGGTGTAAGGGGTTACTTTAGGGCTAAGTTTGGGTTTAGGTTTGTGTTTAAGTTTAGCTTTAAGGTTCATGTTTAGTGGAACCCCCATTCAGAACCACACAAAATCTGCCAGTCATATACAGTATATTAACTACCTCTTCCAGTAGGAAGGACATTACAGGTTGCTTCAAGCGTTATCCGTTCCTTTAGACCTCCAGTCATTGCACTAACGCTAGTTAGTGTTGGCTAACAAAACTACCTCTAACTTCCTTCATACTGGGTGCAGATACATACAAATGGTATCCATGAGTTCATCTGACTCTGGGAAAGTAGAAAAATGGCTTATGTGCCAAATTCTCACACTATCCCGTTAAATAGACATTAACATATACAAAGGAGTGCCCCGTAGAAATAGAATAGCTAGATTCAAGTGAATATTGTGAGATGGGTGGACCGGCGGCCATCTTGAGTGTATCCAATTCTATTTCTCTTGTTGTACCACCTTTCACTCACTGCCCCCTGGGGCAGAAGGGCAGTTTCCCACTCCTGTGGAGGTAGAAGAAGAGCTGCACCAACCCACAGAACACCAAGAGGAACATGTTGAGGGCAGTGAGCAGGACACTTCAGCTGTGATGCAGTCTTACAGCAGATAAATGACCGCTGTCGGACGGTTGATAATCAATATCACCGCCAGGTTGACCGAGACGCCCCTTGATGAACGCTCTCTTCTTAATGGCATTCATCCCTTTTTCTCCCTCTCCCCTCTTTCTCTTCTCTCCATCTCTCCCTGCCCCGGTAGGGTGCCCTTCAGGACACGGAGGATGGAGAGGCTACAGAATAGATCGACCAATTGGGAGAGCAGGGTGTAGGTGATGAAGCAGTGGATGGGGAACTGAGGTGCGTAGAGGGAAACAGCCATCCCTGTAAACATCAGCATGACCCCCCTGGCCCCGGCTGCACACCCCACCCTGTACCTTAAGGTTTTGTACATCATATAGACCACAGGGTGGACCACCGCCAGGTAGCGCTCCACACAGATGCTGCACTGGAACACGGGATGGCTGAAGAGGAGAAGAGAGACAGGGTAGGCGATCACCTGGAAGTGTATTTCCTTTTACCAGGTCATTTATGGTTTCTCTGCCTTCAGTTTTCCATGTGGACCAATTTATCTGTGACTTCTGAAAAGCTATCCAAGGATTGTTCCATAAGGTTGTGTTTTTAGGGACTGATATTGGTTCTTGTAGAATATGTTCCATATTCCAGGGGGATCATCAACTAGATTCAGCCACAGGATGATATTTCCTTGAGCAGATGGTTGGGGGGCCAGACCAGCGGGCCAGACCAGGTAGGGTCAGCAGGTAGCCTAGCGGTTATGAGTATTGGGCCAGTAACCAAAAGGAGCTGATTTCCTTTTGTTTTTACAGTGTATTATGTCCAACAATTACATGTTTTTTATAATTCTGAAAACTTAGGGCCAAATTTGTCCGGCAGGCCTCCAGTTGGTGAAAACTATTCCAAACTCCCTATTTAGAGCCCTTCCTTTCACCAGAGCCATATACACTGAGCTCACAAAACTTTATGAACACCTGCTCTTTCCATGACATTGACTGACCAAGTGAATCCGGTTGAAAACTATGATCCCTTATTGATGTCACTTCAATCAGTGTAGATGAAGGGGAGGAGACAGGTTAAACAAGATTTTGAAGCATTGAGACTATTGAGACACGAATTGTGTATGTCTGCCATTCAGAGGGTGAATGGGCAAGGACAATTATTTAATTGCTTTAATTGCCAGGTGCACCGGTTACTGTCAAGAACTGCAATGCTGCTGGGCTTTTCACGAACAACAGTTTCCCGTGTGTTTCAAGAATGGTACACCACCCCTGCCTGTCCCCCTGCCTGCCCCCTGTCTGTCCCCCTGTCTGTCCCCCTGCCTGTCCCCCTGTCTGTCCCACTGCCAGTCCCCTGTCTGTCCCCCTGCCTGCTACCCTCCCTGTCCCACTGCCTGTCCCCCTGCCTGTCCCCCTCCCTGTCCCCCTGCTTGTCCCCCTGCCTGTCCCCCTGCCTGCTACCCTCCCTGTCCCACTGCCTGTCCCCCTGCATGTCCCCCTGTCTGTCCCCCTGTCTGTCCCACTGCCAGTCCCCCTGCCTGTCCCCCTTCTGTCCCCCTGCCTGCTACCCTCCCTGTCCCACTGCCTGTCCCCCTGCCTGCTACCCTCCCTGTCCCACTGCCTGTCCCCCTGCCTGTCCCCCTGTCTGTCCCACTGCCAGTCCCCTGTCTGTCCCCCTGCCTGCTACCCTCCCTGTCCCCACTGCCTGTCCCCCTGCCTGCTACCCTCCCTGTCCCACTGCCTGTCCCCCTGCCTGTCCCCCTAACTGTGCCTCTGCCTGTCCCCCTGCTTGTCCCCCTGCTTGTCCCCCTGCCTGTCCCCCTGCCTGTCCCCCTGTCTGTCCCACTGCCAGTCCCCTGTCTGTCCCCCTGCCTGCTACCCTCCCTGTCCCCACTGCCTGTCCCCCTGCTTGTCCCCCTGCCTGTCCCCCTGCCTGCTACCCTCCCTGTCCAACTGCCTGTCCCCCTGCCTGTCCCCCTGTCTGTCCCACTGCCAGTCCCCTGTCTGTCCCCCTGCCTGCTACCCTCCCTGTCCCCACTGCCTGTCTCCCTGCCTGCTACCCTCCCTGTCCACTGCCTGTCCCCCTGCTTGTCCCCCTGCCTGTCCCCACTGCCTGTCCCCCTGCTTGTCCCCCTGCCTGTCCCCCTGCCTGCTACCCTCCCTGTCCCACTGCCTGTCCCCCTGCCTGTCCCCCTAACTGTGCCTCTGCCTGTCCCCCTGCCTGCTACCCTCCCTGTCCCACTGCCTGTCCCCCTGCCTGTCCCCACTGCCTGTCCCCTGCCTGCTACCCTCCCTGTCCCACTGCCTGTCCCCCTGCCTGTCCCCCTAACTGTGCCTCTGCCTGTCCCCTGTCTGTCCCCCTGCCTGCTACCCTCCCTGTCCCTCTGCCTGTTCCCTGTCTGTCCCCCTGCCTGCTACCCTCCCTGTCCCCCTTGTCTGTCCCACTGCCTGTCCCCCTGCCTGTCCCCCTGCCTGTCCCACTGCCAGTCCCCTGTCTGTCCCCCTGCCTGCTACCCTCCCTGTCCCCACTGCCTGTCCCCCTGCCTGCTACCCTCCCTGTCCCACTGCCTGTCCCCCTGCCTGTCCCCCTGTCTGTCCCACTGCCAGTCCCCTGTCTGTCCCCCTGCCTGCTACCCTCCCTGTCCCCACTGCCTGTCCCCCTGCCTGCTACCCTCCCTGTCCCACTGCCTGTCCCCCTGCCTGTCCCCCTAACTGTGCCTCTGCCTGTCCCCCTGCTTGTCCCCCTGCTTGTCCCCCTGCCTGTCCCCCTGCCTGTCCCCCTGTCTGTCCCACTGCCAGTCCCCTGTCTGTCCCCCTGCCTGCTACCCTCCCTGTCCCCACTGCCTGTCCCCCTGCTTGTCCCCTTGCCTGTCCCCCTGCCTGCTACCCTCCCTGTCCCACTGCCTGTCCCCCTGCCTGTCCCCACTGCCCGTCCCCCTGCCTGCTACCCTCCCTGTCCCACTGCCTGTCCCCCTGCCTGTCCCCCTAACTGTGCCTCTGCCTGTCCCCTGTCTGTCCCCCTGCCTGCTACCCTCCCTGTCCCTCTGCCTGTTCCCTGTCTGTCCCCCTGCCTGCTACCCTCCCTGTCCCCCTTGTCTGTCCCACTGCCTGTCCCCCTGCCTGTCCCCCTGCCTGTCCCACTGCCAGTCCCCTGTCTGTCCCCCTGCCTGCTACCCTCCCTGTCCCCACTGCCTGTCCCCCTGCCTGCTACCCTCCCTGTCCCACTGCCTGTCCCCCTGCCTGTCCCCCTGTCTGTCCCACTGCCAGTCCCCTGTCTGTCCCCCTGCTTGCTACCCTCCCTGTCCCCACTGCCTGTCCCCCTGCCTGCTACCCTCCCTGTCCCACTGCCTGTCCCCCTGCCTGTCCCCCTAACTGTGCCTCTGCCTGTCCCCCTGCTTGTCCCCCTGCTTGTCCCCCTGCCTGTCCCCCTGTCTGTCCCCCTGTCTGTCCCACTGCCAGTCCCCTGTCTGTCCCCCTGCCTGCTACCCTCCCTGTCCCCACTGCCTGTCCCCCTGCTTGTCCCCTTGCCTGTCCCCCTGCCTGCTACCCTCCCTGTCCAACTGCCTGTCCCCCTGCCTGTCCCCCTGTCTGTCCCACTGCCAGTCCCCTGTCTGTCCCCCTGCCTGCTACCCTCCCTGTCCCCACTGCCTGTCCCCCTGCCTGCTACCCTCCCTGTCCACTGCCTGTCCCCCTGCTTGTCCCCCTGCCTGTCCCCACTGCCTGTCCCCCTGCTTGTCCCCCTGCCTGTCCCCCTGCCTGCTACCCTCCCTGTCCCACTGCCTGTCCCCCTGCCTGTCCCCCTGCCTGCTACCCTCCCTGTCCCACTGCCTGTCCCCCTGCCTGTCCCCCTAACTGTGCCTCTGCCTGTCCCCCTGCCTGCTACCCTCCCTGTCCCACTGCCTGTCCCCCTGCCTGTCCCCACTGCCTGTCCCCCTGCCTGCTACCCTCCCTGTCCCACTGCCTGTCCCCCTGCCTGTCCCCACTGCCTGTCCCCCTGCCTGCTACCCTCCCTGTCCCACTCCCTGTCCCACTGCCTGTCCCCCTAACTGTGCCTCTGCCTGTCCCCTGTCTGTCCCCCTGCCTGCTACCCTCCCTGTCCCTCTGCCTGTCCCCTGTCTGTCCCCCTGCCTGCTACCCTCCCTGTCCCACTGCCTGTCCCCCTGCCTGCTACCCTCCCTGTCCCACTGCCTGTCCCCCTGCCTGTCCCCCTAACTGTGCCTCTGCCTGTCCCACTGCCTGTACATCTGTGTCAGATTGCCTTCGACCTGACATTCAAACAGTGACGTGTATTCATGGATGCCAAGAGAAGCCAGGCTTCCTCAAAAGACTAACCAATAAAAATAAAAACCTAATATAATTGGTCTATTGTTCTCTTCTGTTTTATAATTTTCCTTCAATTCGCAAGAGGCTGAATGTGTCTCACCGGAAAAGCATCCGAGCAAGCGAAACAACGCACCTCTGACTCTGTATGTGTAGACCATCTCGGCTTTGTTGCAGCCCGTAGCATTGAATGCAAGGGAAGCCAGCGAGCATTTGGCGTACCTTGATAAAAACAAATGGTTAAATAATAGCCCATCAGCATTATGCTAAACTAAATAAGCTCTACTGTGAATGGTTCTGGCCCATTAAAGAAAGTGTCAAGGAAAGCCAGTTTGGATTTGGCTTCAAACCAATCAATAGATGATTAGTAGTTTGAAAAATGTAAACATAAACTTGCTTGACCATGTTCTAGGTCATGTAACTGTTTGTTACATGCAATATGCTTTGTGGACTTAACCGGACAGATGTTGCTCTCCGGTTTTGTGATGAATCAAAGGTGTGGTTAAATGTATTCTGCAACTGTGTCTTCTTATTGTCTCGGCCTTAGGTCTATATATCACAGTCACAAAGCATATGAACTAACAGATTATAGAGCAAACAACACAATTATCACAACACAGGTTGTAAAAAGCAATTTTTTTAACTTGTCATCCCCAGTGATTTTATTCATGCACCCCTACTGCATGTAAATAGCCTGTTTACTCTCTGTTTACTCTCTGACTGGACCCAGAGCCATCCTCTCTGACTGGACCCAGAGCCATGTCTTTTTACATTTTCTGACTGTATCACTGGCTGAATTTCTCTACTCTACATAAAGAAAAAGACAGCTACATGAGAAGTTCTGCACAAGTATTTATTAAATGTGAAGGATTCAAAAAATAAAAAAGATGTAGTGAACATGAAAACAAGTTTTAACCAAACAAAGTAAGTCTTATCATTCCATCTCACTAATAAATAGCTTTCATACATAAAGGTGCAATGTGAAGCAAGAAGATTGATAGGTAATCTTCCCATATACGAGGGAATAAATCAAACCAAGACTTGTAAAATTCCGGATTTCCTGCTTATTCTTTCCTCATGCCAGGAATCTTCTGAACAGGATTTCGGGAAAACTTGGGAATTTTGGGGAAATTTCCGTACTTTGGCAACCCTTATCAAAACACATACATATTTCTGCCAGAGCATCAACAACTATCAACCTCTTTACAAGCTTATCAACCTCTTTACAAGCTATCAATTAACAGGTGGAAACAAACAGGTTACAACTGGCCATCTGTATAAGGTGAAACTTTGAGTATCAACTCTCTTAAAGACCTCTGATACAGGGCAGTTTCCCAGCCCTGTGGAGGTAGAGGAGGGGCTGCACAAACCCACAGACCACACCGATGAAGACACAAACATATATGGCTGAAAGGAACTGCCCCAAATCTAAGATTCCAATGAAAGGTAAAATCATTAACCATGGGAGGCAGTTCACCATCATAGCCACCATAATAATCAAAATGATCTTAAACGCCCTTATCTTCATGTTATTTGTCCCCTCCCTCTCCCCTTCCCCCGGCCCTGGACGTTTCAGAGCCCTGAGAACTGAGAGGCAGCAGAATAACATGAATGAAATGAAGAACAGCATTTCACTCAAAGACAAAAAATATAAAACACTTAGGCTTCTTCCCAGCATAAAAGTAAGACAGAACCCAATCACAACCAACCAGATTAACCCAGAACATGCCACCTTGTATCTGAGGAGTTTGTACTTCAGGAAGACCACAGGGTGGACCACCGCCAGGTAGCGCTCTAAACAGATACAGCACTGGAACAGGGTCCGACCAAAGATGAGAAAACCACCACAGAATGATACTAGAGCACGGAGAGAGGGAATAGGGAGGTGTATGTAGACAAAGAAGAAGACAGAACACAGGCAGCAGAGGATCTCAGAGATGGCCAGGTTGAGAGCGAAGAACTCTGAGGTCATCGTATCTCCTGCTCCGGTCACTATCAGCCACAGGACGTAGATATTGGTGGGGAGACTGAGGATGAGATTGACTGCATAGCAGGCAGTGCCGATAGAGTGATTGATTTCCGCATAGCCAGAGAGGACAGAAGAATGGTTAGAAGAGTTCATCTTTTTATTTTTACCAATCTCAGTTTGGAAGTACCAGCTTTGATGTTTCAAGTATCACTGTGGAAGAGAGAGAGAGAGAGATATAGAGAGACAGAGAGAGAGACAGAGGGATACATGTATAAATCTCATGCAATATACGTGTACATTTAAATAGCGTTTAAGGTGTTTTTTAAATACCAACTGAAAATACTAATTACTGTAAGATATTCATAACAAACATGCATAAACTATCCCATGCAGATTTTTTTTCCTGCTTTGAAATGTCTAATAATTCCAGATATTGTACAGAAAACAAAGGGGAAAACCTCAGAAGTGAACTGAAAACTTCTTCTACAGCAACATTACTGATATTAAAGAGGAAAAAAAACAATTTCAAACCTTCTTCTCTGTATTGGACAGTCTGTGTCTGTCAAGAAGTGAATGCTGGGTCATACACAACAGACACAACATAACAGGGGCAAAACGGATGGAAATGGAGGACGTGTCTACCCTTATCCAATGAGAATGCTCATCTTTGTTTTTAACCCCATTCAAAACAATTTCCATTTGGTGTGACCTGAATACAAGTCAAGTCTATTAGTCCCTGTTTGTACACCTGTGAGTCAGAAACAGGTGCAGCAGGTCATTACACCTATGCAAATGATTGTGTTTGACGGGTCCTAATGATACACAGTCTAAGATTGATTGAGGATGTTTTGTAAAGCCTGGTTCACACTGCATGCCTTGATGCTCAAATCAGTTTTGTTTTTCCTGACTGTCCAAATAGCAAGTTACAAGTGACCAAGTTGGATTTGTGTGTGTTCAGACAGCAGTCATTTGCTGACATGGCTACATTTGTCATAATAATGACTGGTGTGTGCGCAGTGGTGTAGGTTGATTGGTGCTTGTGCTTCCTATATCTCAGAGGTAAACTGTGCAGTAAACTAAGGTGACAACAATGCCTTCCATGGACTTTTCCCAGTTGCTTTGAATGTTCAAACTCATAGTGTCAGAACACTTTTAAATGATCAAAGGATAGGATGATCCAACTTGAGAAACTTGTTTTTTGGCTTGCCACAACAGTCAACTTTCTTGCATATTCACTAATTTGTTTGTAAACAATTAACAAGCCAGTTAGATACCACGGTTCTACGGCAAAAAAATCTGATTTGACTGCGACACAAGTCGCAAGGCCAGGAATCAGAATTGTATCTGATTTCAAACCACCTACAAAAGTCGTTTGAAATGTGTCTTGAAATTACTGGTTACTGGTTACTGATTGCTGGTGCTCTTTCATGCCGTCCCTAGGAGGGGTGCGTCACTTGAGTTGGTTGAGTCACTGACGTGATCTTCCTGTCTGGGTTGGCGCCCCCCCTTGGGTTGTGCCGTGGCGGATATCTTTGTGGGCTATACTCGGCCTTGTCTCAGGATGGTAAGTTGGTGGTTGAAGATATCCCTCTAGTGGTGCGGGGGCTGTGCTTTGGCAAAGTGGGTGGGGTTATATCCTTTCTGTTTGGCCCTGTCCGGGGGTATCATCAGAAGGGGCCACAGTGTCTCCTGACCTCTCCTGTCTCAGTGTCCAGTATTTATGCTGCAGTAGTTTATGTGTCGGGGGGGCTAGGGTCAGTTTGTTATATCTGGAGTACTTCTCCTGTCTTATCCGGTGTCCTGTGTGAATTTAAGTATGCTCTCTCTAATTCTCTCTCTGTCTCTCTTTCTTTCTCTCTCTTGGAGGACCTGAGCCCTAGGACCATGCCTCAGGACTACCTGGCATGATGACTCCTTGCTGTCCCCAGTTCACCTGGCCGTGCTGCTGCTCTAGTTTCAACTGTTCTGCCTGCGGCTATGGAACCCTGACCTGTTCACCAGACGTGCTACCTGTCCCAGACCTGCTGTTTTCAACTCTCTAGAGACAGCAGGAGCGGTAGAGATACTCTTAATGATCGGCTATGAAAAGCAAACTGACATTTACTCCTGAGGTGCTGACTTGCTGCACCCTCGACAACTACTGTGATTATTATTATTTGACCATGCTGGTCATTTATGAACATTTGAACATCTTGGCCATGTTCTGTTATAATCTCCACCCGGCACAGCCAGAAGAGGACTGGCCACCCCTCATAGCCTGGTTCCTCTCTACGTTTCTTCCTAGGTTTTGGCTTTTCTAGGGTGTTTTTCCTAGCCACCGTGCTTCTACACCTGCATTGCTTGCTGTTTGCGGTTTTAGGCTGGGTTTCTGTACAGCACTTTGAGATATCAGCTGATGTAAGGGCTATATAAATACATTTGATTACATTTTCATTTTGGCTGTTCAGACTGCAGTAAAATAATCAGATTTGAATCACTTCAAACTCCAAATGTAAACAAGGCCTAAGTGACTGCACCTAAAGAGGGCTTGCAGTTACATCACAATTCACCTAGCAACCGTACCAGTTGGAAGACCAGAGTCAGTCTGGTGGAAGCCATCCAATCGTCCATATGGCTGGCTGCGTTTTGCTACCACCGGAAACTTCGGGAAGATTTCCCATTATTTTGTTTTTCTAAGTTCCCTAGAATACTGAGGCAGTGGGATAACTTATTAAAGTAAGTAAAAAAAAAAATTAAATGATAAACTATGTAGCTATATTTAGCAAGACTGTGTAACCGGTGCAATACTGCACCACTGTAACTCTGCGTTGTGTGTGGTTGATTGAGACTATAGACGTGGACTTTGGAGATCAGGTTGTTTTAATTAAGCAGAATTCACTCTCTGCATCCTGCATCTGCATCCAAAAGAAAAGAAAACATTTGTAGATCACATATGTTCTGCGAACCATCGCCTCTTTCTACAACAGATGCACAATACAAGGGACTGGGATCATTTGAGGAGCTAGCCATCGTTCACACTTACAGTAGCCTGCTAATACCTTAGCTAGCTATTAACCACATGTTGAATTCAGAATGTTAATATCATCCTAAAAAGTAAAGTTACAAGTGCATCTTAACAATACCATCCACTTATGAGTAACCTCTAAATAGACAACATTATTCATGAACAAAACACTGTGTGTATGACTGTGCTTAAAAGAATCAAACTTTTCTGAAGACGACAGAAAAAGCGTGCCTACCTCTCATAGTGCATCAAAATGATTTGAGCACGAGCACTCAGGTCAAAACGTATGAACACACTCCCCTACTCCCAGGATGCAGGCATGCATAATAACAAATCAACATGCCATATTAAAATATGAACCTGGTGAAATTCACACAGTACTTTAACAACTGTCACATTCACCCCTCCTGAATTTCACCAACCTTGTAAAACTGAACAAAATGACCTACCAAGCTCAAGGCATAATTCTGAATACAGCTCAAAGCTACCCACAGGCTTCAGGTCAAGTGAAAGTTGGTCAGGCTTTCAACTGCCCCTAGATGCATAGTGCCTCTTACACTATACCTACCTTCTTAGCCTTAAAAAAACAGTCATTCTGTACTAAATTATATCTCTGTAATATGTTAAACTTGCACCTTCTGGTGGATTGACTCAATTAGTCCCTTAACTGGTTTACCTACCCTCCCCGCCCTTGTGTGACCTGCCGCTGGGCTAGGGGCCATGGTGACTAACAGTGGCTCTGGCCTTAGATCATTGATCAGAGGGTTTGAAGGAATCAGCTCCAGGATCTCAGAGGTGCTTCCCAGGTCATTTTCCTCAAGCAAGCAAGGTTCTTCTGGTTCTGACTGTCCATCCGATGTCCAGAGCTCGGAGTAATCGCTTGAATCCTCCGCTAACCAAGATGCACGTTCCTCCCCAGAGTTCTCCATGTCTTTCCTGTCCAGTCCATCGCCGGAGTGGGTGGCCTCTCCTGCATCTACGTTGATTGAAGGTCCTGCAGCATCACTGTCATTGAAGTGCACTGAGTCATCAATTTCAAATGGCAGGAAATTCACCTGCAGCAGTAGATTCCTGTGAACCACTTTCTCTCTGCCGTAACGGTCTTGGATTATGTAAGTGTGAGTTTGTGGATTGACTGAAGTCACTGTGAAAATCTCGGGGTTCCACTTGTCAGCCAACTTGCGGCAGCCCCTTTCACCCTTGTTGGCGATGAGAACACGACCCCCATGGACAAACTGATGCCTTTAACCCGCTTGTCATACTCCCGACCTTGTCGTCTCTGTTGCTTGTCAGTGTGCCTTTGGGCAACACTCATAGCTTCCTTCAGCCCAGTGATCAGAGTCTTGACAGACTTGTTGCAATCCACAACACTGGTGTCATCCAAAACATTGCGGAACGTCACATCCACTGGTAGCCGAGGGACCCTACCAAACATGAGAAAGAATGGAGCATGACCAGTAGTCTCGTGAACAGTGGCATTGTAGGCAAATGTAAATGACTGGATTTGTTCAGGCCAATGTTCTTTGGTTTCCAAGGGTAGACTCCTGAGCATGCTACCTAAAGTCCTGTTGAAGCTTTCAGTTTCTCCATTCCACATTGGGTGATATGCCGTGGTTCTTGACTTTTGAACACCGGAGAGCTTAAGCATTTCTGCTATTAGCTCGCTCTCGAAATTTGCACCTTGATCAGTATGGATCCTTGAAGCAAGTCCGTAGAGACAGAAGACATGATCCCACTGTTTACGAGCTACTTGCTTGGCTGTCTGGTTTCTGCATGGCCTTGCATGGGCAAGTTTAGTAAAGTGGTCAGTCACCAACTGAGTTCTTCTTACTGTCTTCCGCTGTCCAAAAATCCAAACACACTCTCCAAAAACACTGTCCATGGGAGAGCAAGTTTTGATGCTCTGGGGCTTAAGCCGCTGGCTCTGGAGTCTTTGCTAGAATGCATCTCTGGCAGAAGCGCACATAGTCCTTGATGCCTCTCTCCATTGCAGGCCAGAAAAACCTCTGTCTGGCCAGGGCTAGAGTTCTAGCTTGGCCTTGATGTCCTGCAAGGTTGTGAATGCCAGTCATCGCTTTGAGTCTCAACACCTCTGGCAAGATATACTGGAACTTTCTCCGGTTTGCGTGACTCACCTTAATGACACGATACAGAACTCCCTCTCTTAGGATCAAGCGGTCCCACTGTTTCATCAGCAACAACACTTTAGAAGAAACATTGTATCGATCTCGTCTGGTGGGCCGTTTCTTATCGAAGACGAAAGGGATGACCTTGGAAGTCACAGAGTCTTGCAGCTGAAGATCTCGAAGTTCCTCGTGCGAGAGTTCAGGCAAAGTGTCAATACCAGGGGAAAGCAGCTGTTGGGTGTTGGAACCAAGCTGGATTGCTTGCATCTCCGTTGAACATTCCCAGTTGATATGGAGCTGACATATGGCCTTCACTTCAGCAGTGGTCAAGGAGGTTATCTCCTGGGAATAAGAAGCCCAACGGAAGGCATCTTGGACATCATCATTCAACATCCCAAAAGCCTCAGACAGAAGTGCTAGGTAGGACTCCCTAAACATTCTCTGCGTGACAGTCACTGCGAAGGGGATCACTGCTCAGTGCATCTGCTACTGTTTTCTTGCTGCCTGGGATACGCTTCAAATCGAAGTTGTACGGTGCCACATTGGCAACCCATCTTTGCTCACAAGCGTCCAGCTAGGGTTTTGTCATGATGTACGTTAACGGGTTACTATCTGTCCAGACAGCGAACTCATGCCCCTTAAGCCAGTGACTGAATTTCTCACACACACTCCATTTCAGTGCTAGAAATTCAAGTCTGTGTGTCGGATACCATCTCTGCAACTTACTCAGGGTCTTGCTCGTGAATGCTATGGGCCTTGCTTTATCTTCACCTTCAGGCACTTGACAAAGCACAGCCCCGAGACCATCCAACGAAGCGTCAGTGAAGAGAATGAACGGCCTCTCAAAATCAGACACAATTCAAAAGAGCATCCTTCAGCTTCTGGAATGCAACGACACACTCCTCAGTCCAATCCGATAGCGTCAGCTTCCGGAAAAAATCCCACTGTTGCCCTTCTTCCTATCTCTTCCTCTTCTCTTTTGACCCCCAGTGAGTGCAAACAAAGGTCAGGCTATGGCGGAACAGTCAGGACTGAAGTGCTGATAATATAATACCATACCCAAGAAGGATTTCAGCCTCCGAGCAGAGGGAGTGCATCCGTCTGCCTCCATCAGCTGAGTTTGACTCATCTTGGCGATGGCCTCCACCTTCTCAGGATCCACTGACACACCGTCCTCATTAATGATATGTCCGAGGAATTTCACTGTTCTTCGTAGGAAGTGGCATTTCTTGGGTGCTAGTTTGAGATTGTTGGCTCAAGTTGCTGTAGAGCCTGTTCCTCGGTGGGTGCAAAGACCAACAAGTCATCTAAGTAACAAAGGAGATTTGAGAAATGTAGGTCCCCAAATATACTTAACATCATTCTCATGAAAGAGGCCGGGCTGTTACACAGACGTTGTGGCATGCGATTGTACTCATAAAGTCCCATCGGTGTGGTAAAGGCTGTGTACTTCTTGTCCTCTTCATGAACTGTAATGTTATAAAATCCTGAGGTCAAGTCCATGTAGCTGAAAAATGCACTGCCAGCAAGGGCTGCGAGGCAATCTGCTTGATGAGGAAGGCGATGAGCGTCCTTCACCGTTCGTGCATTCATCCACCTGAAGTCAGTGCATAACCTCAGACTCCCGTCTTTCTTCCATACCATGACTAAAGGGGAGGCATACTCACTAACCGACTGGCGTACAAGACCTACTTCTTCCATATCTGTCAATAAATTCCTCAGCTTCAGGTAATGAGCAGGCGGAACTCTTCTGTATGGTAGCCGGATGGGTCTGTCTTCAACCAGGTGGATACGGTGAACATAAACTCTGGTTTCTCCGCAGTCCAGATTATGTCTTGAGAAGATGTCTTCATAATTTGTGATGGAATTCACAAGCTTCTCCTTCCACTGGTCAGTTACCTGGCATCCATCAATGTCAATCTCTCCTAATCCTAGATCAGACAGTCTTTGTTTCAGGTTGTGGCAGCCATTGTCATCCTGCTTCTATTCCATTGGGGTTTTCCTCACTTCATGAAGGTCCTGAAAGATTGTTGCATCCTTAACAGCCAAGCATGTAGACACATCAGCCAGCTTCATGTTACGTCTTAGGATGAGATGTTTGTCAGAACAGTTTACTACCTTTAAAGGGACGCAGCCATCTCCCCACATGGGCGTAATAACTCTACCCACAAGTATGTTTCTGGGCATGACCTTTGACCTGGTAGGCTCGACTATTACAGTGCTGCCTGGAGACAATGCCACGTTTTTAGGAAGTTTACCCCAAACTAAGTGTTCAGTCTTGGGCGAAAGAGTCACAGCTTGAGTGAGCTTCACTGTCCCAATCTTGCCATCGACTTGCTGTCCCTTCCATCTTGTGACACTTGTCATCATGTGCAGAAACTGCTCACCCTCTGGTGAGTGGGTCTGGCCATCCATGTTGTTGACGAGTTTCTAGTATTCGTCAGTGCCTTTCATTTCATGCGAAAGATGCTTAATGACATTCGATCCCAGGATGAGATCATCACGCTGTCCAGGAACAACTAGGGTGGGCACTTTAACATCAATCCCATAGATTTGCATCTCCAAGTCATAGAAACACTTTGTTGAGGTCTTCTTCCCCCCACACCCCACTAACACTAACTTTGTAGGAGGTTGATAATGCTGAGGAAGGGCACCTGTTTCCAAAAGTCTCTGCTCCGCATGTTCACTCAATGTACAGGCCATAGATCCATTGTCAAGCACGCCCTTAAGCTGCACTTTCCCATGTACAGACACAGAGGTGTAAAACAAATCTGAAAAAGCCTCAACCTCTTGTGAACCTAACATAACAATTTTTTCTCCTTTCACATCAGAGCACAAAATCTCATATGTTTTCTCGAGATCATCAGATTATTTCTTGGGGGCAGACAGTTGAACACCCACATTTTCCCCCTTCACCTGTGGGCGTGTCAGTTTAACGGTTGCTGCTGTGGTGAGTTTCTCTGCTGTTGTGGTGGGCATCTCTCACCACCGGGATTGGCATAGCGTTCCCCCTGTTTGGACAAATTGACTTCCAATGATCTGGGGAAAAGCACCAGAGGCACAGGTTCTCATGTCTACAGTGAATCACAGTGGAGTGATCGGTTGAGCCACAAACCCTGCAATCCATACGCCTGAAGGGCTGGGTGGGGAAAGATGGTGCCTTGGCCTGTGTCTGTGAAACCATAACGGGTGGTATGCTCTTCTCTAAGGTACATTCAAGCAGGTGAATGAGTCTCTCGATACTTGCACTCTGCCCATCTTGTTTGGCGCTTGATGTGAGAGATGTGCCACTGTAACCGATGTGAAATGGCTAGCTAGGTAGCGGTGGTGCGCGCTAGCAGCCTTTCAGTCGGTGATGTCACTTGCTCTGAGACTTGAAGTAGGGCCTTGGCTTCTGTGGAGCGATGGGTAACGACGCTTCGTGAGTGACTGTTGTTGATGTGTGCAGTGGGTCCCTGGTTCGCGCCCGGGTTAGGGCGTGAGGACGGATGTAAAGTTATGCTGTGACATTGATGCTGTTGACCCGGATCAGGCCGCGGCGGTGAGAGCACCGAATCCTGACCACTAGACCACCAGGGGAGGACACTGCAGTGCAAATCGGTTCACAATTTGAAATGGTACAAATGTGCGATAACCTACTAAATTCATTGTGACGGGTTGCACAATAAACGGAAATCTCATCATGGCTGAATGGTCAACGTTGATCAACATCTGGTAGAAAAGATTAAACTCAATGCTACGGTTCAAACATGTACCTTTTGCTTCAAAATTTTCTCCATGTCCCTTCGATAGCTCAGTTGGTAGAGTGGAGGACTGTAGAACGACACATGCTGAAATCCTTAGGTCGCTGGTTCAAAACCGGCTCGAAGGAGGATAATTTTTCCGCACATCCCCCTATAGAGAATAAAATGTGAATTTCCAGTTTCCTTAAAGAATTGTCTAGTTGTACGAATCCAATCATACAGAAGAATTCAAAACACTTCAAGTTTATCCAATATTCTCCACATTCGATAGCTCAGTTGGTAGAGCAGAGGACCGTAGAACACTAAATGCTGAAATCTGGCTTGAGGAGGACCCTTTTCCTACCTCATAAATGCGATTACATAGTAAATTCATTGTGACACTTTGCACAAGTAGCAAAGACTAGTTCCCTGACCCGGAATCGAACACAGGCCGCGGCAGTGAGAGCACCGAATCCTGACCACTAGACCACCAGGGAAGGATACTGCAGTATAAATCGTTAACAGAGAGAACAGTTTATGACTTGGGTGACTGGAGTCTGACAATTTTTTGGGCCTTCCTCTGACATTGCCTAATACAGCTGAAGTCGGAAGTTTACATACATATATGTTGGAGTCATTAAAACTTGTTTTTCAACAACTCCACAAATAACTTGTTAACAAACTATAGTTTTGGCAAGTCGGTTTGGACATCTACTTTGTGCATGACACAAGTCATTTTTCCAAAAATTGTTTACAGATTATTTCACTTATAATTCCCTGTATCACAATTCCAGTGGGTCAGAAGTTTACATAAAGGCTGTGCCTTTACACCGCTTGGACAATTCCCAAAAAGTCTAATTGACATCACTTGAGTCAATTGGAGGTGTACCTGTGGATGTATTTCATAGCCTACCTTCAAACTCAGTGCCTCTTTGCTTGACATCGTGGCAAAATCAAAAGAAATCAGCCAAGACATCAGAAATCAAGATTGTAGAACTCCAAAAGTCTGGTTCATCCTTGGGAGCAATTTCCAAACGCCTGAAGGTACCACGTTCATCTGTACAAACAATAGTACGCAAGTATAAACACCATGGGACCACACAGCCCTCATACCGCTCAGGAAGGAGAAGCGTTCTGTCTCCTAGAGATGAATGTACTTTGGTACGAAAAGTGCAGATCAATCCCAGAACAACAGCAAAGGACCTTGTGAAGATGCTGGAGGAAACAGGTACAAAAGTATCTATATCCACAGTAAAATGAGTCCTATATCGACATAACCTGAAAGGTCGCTCAGTAAGGAAGAAGCCACTGCTCCAAAACCGGCATAAAAAAACCAGACTACGGTTTGCAGCTGCAGACAAAGATTGTAATTTTTGGAGAAATGTCCTCTGGTCTGATGAAACAAAAATAGTACTCTTTGGCCATAATGACCATCGTTATTTTTGGAGGAAAAAGGGGGAGGCTTGCAAGCCAAAGAACACCATCCCAACCGTGTAGCACGGGAGTGGCAGCATCATGTTGTGGGGGTGCTTTGCTGCGGGAGGGACTGGTGCACTTCACAAAATAGATGGCATCACGAGGGAGGAAAATTATGTGGATATATTGAAGCAACATCTCAAGACATCAGTCAGGAAGTTAAAGCTTGGTCACAAATGGGTCTTCCAAATTGACAATGACGCCAAGCATACTTCCAAAGTTGTGGCAAAATGTCTTAAGGACAACAAAGTCAAGTTACTTTGTGTGAAAAATGTGTGGGCAGAACTGAAAAAGCGTGTGCGAGCAAGGAGGCCTACAACCTGACTCAGTTACACCAGCTCTGTCAGGAGTGGGTCAAAATTCACACAACTTAATGTGGGAAGCTTGTGGAGGGCTACCCGAAACATTTGACCCAAATTAAACAATTTAAAGGCAATGCTACCAAATACTAATTGAGTGTATGTAAACTTCTGACCCACTGGGAATGTGATGAAAGAAATAAAAGCAGAAATAATCATTCTACTATTATTCTGACATCTCACATACTTAAAATAAAGTGGTGATCATAACTGAACTAAGACAGGGAATTTTTACTAGGAATAAATGTCAGGAATTGTGAAGAACTGAGTTTAAATGCATTAGGCTAAGGTGTATGTAAACTTCCGACTTCAACTGTATATAGGTCCTGGATGGCAGGAAGCTTGGTCCCAGTGATGTACTGGTCTGTTTGATCACCATCAGGCAATGCAACCTGTCTGGATGTTCTCGATGGTGCAGCTGTATTACTTTGTGGATCTGGGGACCCATGCCAAATCTTTTCAGTTCCCTGAGGGGTTAAAGGTGTTGTCCTGTCCTCTTCACAACTGTCATGGTGTGTTTGGACCATGTTAGTTTGTTGGTGACGTGGACACCAAGGAACTTGAAACTCCACTTCAGACCCGTCGATGTTAATGGATGCCTGTTCGTCCCTCCTTTTCTTATAGTCCACTATCAGCTCCTTTGTCTTGCTCACATTGAGAGGTTGTTGTCCTGGCACCACACTGCCAGTACTCTGATCTCCTCCCTATCGGCTGTCTCATCATTGTCAGTGATCAGAAACAATAAAAAACATGTTTTGTTTGTTTTATTGTTTTTATGTTGACAATTCTCTTTTACAGAAATCATCTGTTGCAGTGAAGTAGTGAGTCATTGGAATGTATGGATTTGAAATAGCTACTGTATATAAGAGCACAATACCTTAACTAGAGCCAAGTCTAATATATTTCCATGTTAACATGAGGTTAGAGGTTTTAGCACAGTGGCTAGCTGTGCTATGGCTAGGGGAAGCTAAGGGTCCATGCATGAGTTGAACATGGAAATCAGTACATTTCCCTTTGTGTGCATGGAAACCACACTGCTGAACTAGCAGTATTCAAATCAGGATAATGCATAAGTAGATAGACAGAATTGCCCTGGGGGGATGAATAAAGTTGTATTGAATAAGGGTAAAAGGTGACTCTGGTAAACATGTCTTCAAAGGATGGTTTCAACTTAAAAACAAAGACACAGCGATTGAATAAAACACTTTATTTTCATTGTACACTGGTTTCTACTTTAATTTCTCTCTATTGAGTCACTTCTCTTCTATATCATGGGAAAATAACTAACAAAATGAAACAGTTATAGTTGTGAGGGAGAGATTGGACCCATGGGGAAGAAAAACAAAAACAAGGAAGTGGGAAAAGAGTTAAGACAGGAATGAATCAGTCAGTGGTTGGGACACAGCCAGTCAATATTTAACTCTTCAGCTCATCATGGGGAGTCAGTCTTTCTTCGCTCTCCACTTCTCCAGGGATTTCTGTAGAAGAATAAAAAGAAAATCATGAGTGAGTATCTTACTAGATAATGTTGATTCATATGTGGAACATACAGGTTCCACGAGAGAGCGCCACTGCTGCCAATCTTAAGCTGATTGTTTCCATGACTGGACACATTCCTTCATCTCCTTCCCCACTCCTGAGTATCAATGTATTAATTATCAAACACGTAACACCTGGACAATAAAAGCAATAAAACAAAAAAACAGTTTCAATTCAGGAAGCAAACTGAAATTCTAAATTTGTTTTGCCAAATGAATTTACTGAATGGAATTGACCCCATCCCTGATTGTCAAAATGTTATTTCTGATTGGTGGTTGACTTGTCAGTGTTGTTGCTGATTGGTTGTTTTTGGTTCTCACCTCCAGGTTCTGATGGTGTTTGAGGGTCTTGCAGTGGTTCTTCTCAGCCTCATCAGTTCCGCTGTAGAACTTAGAACACACCTTGCAGAAGAAGCCTGACTTGGGGACCAGAAACTCCATGCCTGATAGTGATCAAACAGACCAGAAACAAAACCTGTTTTAACATATACAAATGACATGTGATTATACTATGGGACCTATGTAAACATATACACACACACAGTATTCTGACAATAGATAATCTTGACAAATGTATCATTAGCGCTACCCTAATCAATTTCAACAATTAGTTAATTGTCAAACGCAGCATCATTTGAGTCTTACCGACAGGGCTGTCAGGGTTGAAAGGAGGGATGCTGTAGTCTTTATAAAAGAGGGGTTCCATCTTCATCTTCCTCCTCGCTGTCTCCTCCTCTCTCTCCTCCTGAGATGTCCTCCTTCGCTTCGACTCCACTGAGAGATGAAAGAGAAGATGGAGGAAGGAGCAGGGTCATCACTGAGACCTTAACTGTTTGTTGGTGTGAGTTTTCCTAGACCTGACAAGTCACCAGAATGTCCTTACAAGGAAGGGAAAAAATTATAATTCAAGTCTTTAAAGCATGAATCACAGAAATAAAAATCACTGACACCTTAAAAACAATCCAACTAACGTGATTTCAGGCTGTCAACCAACGATTTTTTTCTACAACTTCTCAAAGAACCCAGCGTTTCGTGCCATCATGCCATGACGAGGAGTGGCATAACACAAAACAGACTGGTAACCAGGTTAACATGAGCTTACTACCATCATTGATTTGGCTGAGTTCACCTCTAACACATTTTATCATTTAGCCGTATAGTGGTTACCATAGGTACCATAGATCTACATACTAGGACTAATGGTTCACCAAACCCACGGTTAGGTACATATTGCGGTGTTGGGGCCACGATTCAGTTTCGGTAGAGTGGGGAAATGAAATGACAAACGTTACTGTTGCAATTTTTATTTTATTTAATAAAAATAGTGTTGGTATTCCAGATTCCATATATGTTCATTAAGTGAATGCCAGAGAAGCCTGTGTTGAGGATATATTGGCACGGGTGTTGTTAGGCCTGTGTCAAACACTGGCTTGAGGGCATTATAACCTTTATAAAACAGGTTACCAACATATTCAAATAATGATTTACATATTTTAATTAACGTTATTTTGATGAATGTATTCATACTAATTTTCATTCTTTCACAACATATAGTCCCAACACAATTCTAGGGTTGCTACCCAAGCCGGCTGGTCGTTCATTCTATCGGTTCGGTTGCCAGAGATGTGATCCAGTCGTTCAGTCTTTTTGTTCTGTATCTATGGACAACACCCAGTTGTTCGCTCTAAAATGTTCCATTGCCATACTGGCTGGCAACATTCTTAGCCATAGGTGGCTAGCTAGCAAGCAAGCGAAAACTTAGACACGTCAAAAAGTGCAACCAGAAAAACAGCTGCAGTAAGTAGCTGCATTTGCATAAACTGATTTCTAGTGACATATATTTTGATTCATTGATAACAATGAGCTAATGAGGCGCAATTTCACCTGGCATAGAAAATATGTTCACTCTTCAGGGCACTGTTGTTCAGGGGAGCTAGCCAACAACACAGCTAACACAATCACTGCAAACTAGCTGCAATTTGTTTCTTTTTACCTTTTCTCAATGACATTTCTGTGTATATAAACTCAGCAAAAAAATAAACGTCCCCTCACTGTGAACTGCGTATATTTTCAGCAAACTTAACATGTGTAAATATTTGAATGAACTTAAGATTAAACAACTGAGACAAACTGAACAAATTCCACAGACATGTGACTAATAGAAATGGAATAGTGTCCCTGAACAAAGGGTGGGATCAAAATCAAAAAAGTAACACTCAGTATCTGGTGTGGCCACAAGCTGCATTAAGTACTGCAGTGTATCTCCTCCTCAGACTGCTCCAGATTTGCCAGTTCTTGCTGTGAGATGTTACCCCACTCTTCCACCAAGGCACCTGCAAGTTCCGGACATTTCTGGGGGGGGGAATGGCCCTAGCCCTCACCCTCCGAGCCAACAGGTCCCAGACATGCTCAATGGGATTGAGATCTGGGCTCTTCGCTGACCAAGGCAGAACACTGACATTCCTTCATTCTTTCAGGAAATGACACACAGAACGAGCAGTATGGCAGGTGGCATTGTTATGCTGGAGGGTCATGTCAGGATGAGCCTGCAGGAAGCGTACCACATGTGGGAGGAGGATGTCTTCCCTGTAACGCACAGCGTTGAGATTTCCTGCAATGACAACAAGCTCAGTCCGATGATGCTGTGACACACCTTCCCAGACCATGACGGACCCTCCACCTCCAAAATCAAGCTCCCAGTCCAGCCTCTCTCAGCCTATTGCGGACAGTCTGAGCACTGATGGAGGGATTGTGCGTTCCTGGTGTAGCTCGGGCAGTTGTTGTTGCCATCCTGTACCTGTCCCGCAGGTGTGATATTTTTTTGTTGTTGCTCTTTTGCACACAAGTATGTCTACTTGCACATCATCATCTGTACATCTATCACTCTTGGCCAGGTCACAGTTGTAAATTAGAACTTGTTCTCAACTGGCCTACCTGGTTAAATAAAGGTGAAATATATATATTTTTTAAAAGTTCGGATGTACCGATCCTGTGCAGGTGTTGTTACACGTGGTATGCCACTGCGAGGACGATCAGCTGTCCGTCCTGTCTCCCTGTAGTGCTGTCTTAGGTGTCTCACAGTACATTGCAATGTATTGCCCTGGCAACATCTGCAGTCCTCATGTCTCCTTGCAGCATATCTAAGGGACGTTCACGCAGATGAGCAGGGACTTTGAAAAACACCAAAAGAAAGATGCCCAAAGTCAGTAGAAAGGCCTCTTCAGTGTCCTAAATTTTCATAACTGTGACCTTAATTGCCTATCGTCTGTAAGCTGTTAGTATCTTAATACCGTTCCACAGGTGCAGGTCCATGAATTGTTTATGGTTCAATGAACAAGCATGGGAAAGAGTGTTTAAACCCTTTACAATGAAAATCTGAAGTTATTTGGATTTTTACAAATTATTTTTTAAAGACATGGTTCTGAAAAAGGAACTTTTCTTTTTTTGCCAAGTTTATATCCATAAAAGTGATGCCAGCTGATTCATGAATTCGACTGGCTGAGAAACACTGCCTGCCTCTATCGTCCCTGTTCCCCGACGTTCATTACTATGGGAAAGCTGGAGATCGGATTTGAATGTTGAAACAATGTTGCAAATGTCAGAGACAGCAACGTTTAAACAAATCTCTGCTGTTGAAAACTAAATGTTAGTCTAAAAGAAACGTGAGACAATGGCTAGATGCTTTTTAATAGTGCAGATCAAGATTATAAATTGCTTGGCTGGGCTGATGAGACTGGATTGCGCAGTAAGGTGTAACAAAAAAAAATAGATTTAGCCAGTGTTAACTTCTGGAACACACACTGGCTGGAACGCGGTTTTAACCAATCAGCATTAGACCCACCCGTTGTGTAATTAGTCATAATGCACAATCAGGAATAACACTTCGGATTTTCGTGATTGAAAACACAGGATTACTCAACAACACTCAGTCACTTGTAAAAGTAATACTTGTAAAATCAATATGTAAACATGGCTCATGCTATAATGTTATGAACAAAGAGAAAAATATGCACTTATTTGACTCTCATAAAGAGGGGCGTATCTGTAGCACCGTACTTCTCATTTCCCACTCCTGGGTGATGTGAGTAGCTCTCTGTAGCCCTGGAGGTCTATCTATCTGTAGTAAGCGAAACACATGGGTGCATTGGCCAATACATTGACTACTTCAGCTTTAGCTTGCTTATATGGAAGCGGATACTACCTGTTTGGTGAAATGGGTGCGAGAGGGTGAAGTTCGTAACGTGGCTCGAACACTTTGACGAGGCGCCGAAACCCCTTATTCTTCTCAACCACCGAGAAGAGGCGCATATCCACGGCTATAAACATACCTATCGCTCTGGTCATTTCTTTGGCCCATTTAGAATCAGCTGAAGCTACTTGAATGCAGAGGGGAGACAAAGTTGTGTTGTTGAAGCTACGATGGTAGGAATACTGGGGTGTTTTCTAAGTAAACGTGTCAACATGTTTGAGGTGTTGGCAGCTGCATAGGCTATTCTGGTTGAGCAGTGGCGACAACAGCGTTATCTACTGGGAAACCAACATTTTCCCAAACTGGAGATGTAAATATCAATGGCGAATCCTTTTGGGTTTATCCATCCCACCACTCGCCATCGTACAGAACTAGTTCCCTGCTGCGCCTCACAAAAGGACAGTGAAATGTGACAATTAAATCATTTTGATTACAACATGCACATAAGACTGTAGTTGTTTTAACCGAACACCCTGAATGTTTTTTTTCCCCAGATTAGATTTACTGATGCTGAGTAGGCATTTAAATGGATATATACAGTACCAATCAACAGTTTGGACACCTACTCATTCAAGCGTTTTCATACATTTTTACTATTTTATACATTGTAGAATAATAGTGAAGACATCAAAACAATGAAATAACGCATATGGAATCACGTAGTAACCAACAATGTGTTAAACAAATCAAAATATTTTATATTCTTCAAAGTTGCCACCCTTTGCCTTGATGACAGCTTTGCACACTCTTGGCATTCTCTCAACCAGCTTCACCTGGAATGCTTTTTCAACAGTCTTGAAGGAGTTCCCACACATGCTGAGCACTTGTTGGCTGCTTTTCCTTCACTCTGAGGTCCAACTCATCCCAAACCATCTCAATTGGGGTCGGGTGATGGTGGAGGCCAGGTCATCTGATTCAAGCAGGACCACCCGGTTACTCCATCACTCTCCTTGGTCAAATAGCCCTTAAACAGCCTGGAGGTGTGTTTTGGGTCATTGTCCTGTTGAAAAACAAATGACTGTCCCACTAAGCGCAAACCAGATGGGATGGCATATCCCTGCAGAATGTTGTGGTAGCCATGCTGGTTAAGTGCTCCCGAGTGGCGCAGTGGTCTAAGGCACTGCATCTCAGTGCAAGAGGCGTTACAACAGTCCCTGGTTTGAATCCAGGCTGTATCACATCTGGCCGTAATTGAAAGTCCCATAGGGCAGTGCACAATTGGCCCAGCGGTGCACAATTGGCCCAGCGTCGTCCGGGTTTGGCCGGGGTAGGCCGGCGTTGTAAATAATAATTTGTTCTTAACTGACTTGCATAGTTAAATAAGTGTACCTTGAATTCTAAATAAATCACTGACTGTCACCAGCAAAGCACCCACACACCATCACGCCTCCTCCTCCAATGCTTCACGGTGGGAACCACACATGCAGAGATCATCAGTTCACCTACTCAGCATCTCACAAAGACACGCCGGTTGGAACAACAAAAAATAAAAATCACAAATTTGGACTCAAACCAAAGGACAGATTTCCACCGGTGTAATTGCTCGTGTTTCTTGGCCCAAGCAAGTCTCTTCTTATTGGTGTCCATTAGTAGTGGTTTCTTTGCTCAGGAGCAAAGGTAACTTTGGGTCTTCCTTTCCTGTGGCGGTCCTTATGAGAGACAGTTTCATCATAGCGCTTGATGGTTTTTGCGACTGCACTTGAAGAAACTTTCAAAGTTCTTGACATTATCTGGATTGACTGACCTTTGTCTTAAAAGTAATGATGGACTGTCATTTCTCTTTGCTTATTTGAGCGGTTGTTGCCATATTATGGACTTGGTCTTTTACCAAATAGGGCTATCTTCTGTATACCACCTGTCATGACTGGCCTGTTCGGGTCAGGTTACCGTGGACCACACTCCTACAGAGATATATCTCTCACACCCACCAGCGGGGGAGAGATGGAGAGGTATGGAGGTTTTATAACACCTCACGCCCATTGTAAATCTTAAAGCAGCAGACACATTTCTTTGTCCTCTCAGTATGGAGGAATGGAATGTATGATGGGCCTATGGAGAACCTACCTAACATGCAATAAATGGACTGTTTCATCAGACAAAATGGTAGTCTTGACGACAGACGGAATGTGAAAATGAATGTTGTTTTTGTTATTATAAGTTAAATGACGACGTTATAACGAAAACATTGTAACTTGAAGAGTTTTCACAACAAGTACTTGACGATGGCATATTTATTGTATGTTGTGTGGAAAACATTTCCAGATCAAAGAAAATGTTTTTTATTTTTTAAAGATGAAATGTGAAGTTGTCTAAATTGCATCTGAGTAAAATCCAGACCTTGCCTCGTAACTAGTTACACCCAGAGAACTTGCCCTAAAGGCGGAAAGGTCCATTTCTGACCCGAGGGTATAAAACATGCAAGTTAAGAAATAACATTTTAACTAAGTGACCACGAGCTGCAGCCAAGGTCCGATTAGTTGTAACACCAAAACGCAACACGAGGTTGAAGAAGACAAAGGAACCTTTTAACAATCTATGCTACGGATGAGTAGCTGTGTCTAAGAGGGTGAATTCAAGCAGGACCACCCGGTTATTCTCTCCAAGGAATTGTGTGTCTACACTGCTTTCATTCCAACGCTGGAACCACCTATATGGCTGATTAGCCCTCCTCAGAAGACCCCTCTTTCAGAACAAGGGCGAGGAAACAGACCACTAAGAGAAAGGACACCGACATTGTGTGGACAATCAGAGGGTTACACCCGATAACAACAGAAGTGTCACCATCAGAGGAGAAGTCGGAACTCGGTCCACGAGGAGACACGCCATCAGAGACCTTCGACACGTAATTACATCATTGTATTCTGACCCATAACAGCGGCAGTTCGGGGCAAGGTTAGGGTTAAACTAAGCAGAGTTTACAAATGTGCCCAAGTGTGCTTTTCTCTCGTGCACTCTCTTTTGAAATCTCCATTTTGTGCAACACGTGTTGGCACACTAGGGACCCGTTTCATTGAACTAAGTTCTAATCAATAGCCTAGACCATCTTATATTATAATTTTAGCTTGTTAGTAAATAAATAATCAACTCAATTGGTGTGGTACGGACTTTTTTACAGAGACTCGGGTTTGTGCAGATTATGCGACTGTAGAGGAAATTAATTAATTAGCGACTGTTGTAAAATCGCTATTCTGATATTATTTGAGTTAATTTGGGAAATAGAAACTCAATGCCAAAACTTTCCCATGGTGCCCCAGGTTAACGAGTTAATAATACCCGACTCATTAAATCACGTAATTATAAACAGTAGTCGTCAAATTAATCAATACAACGTTGACACACCCCTACCTTGTCACAACACAATTGACTGGCTCAAAAGCAACAAGGAAACACATTTTACAAATTAACTTAACAAGGCACACTTGTTAATTGAAATGCATTCCAGGTGACTACCTCAAAGCTGGTTGAGAGAATGCCAAGAATGTGCAAAGCTGTCATCAAGGCAAAGGTTGGCTACTTTGAAGAATCTCAAATAAATGTTGATTTGTCTAACACTTTTTTTGATTACTACATGATTCTATGTGTTATTTAATTGTTTTGATGACTTAACTAATATTCTACAATGTAAAAAATAATACAAATAATGAGTAGGTGTGTAAACTTTTGACTGGTACTGTGTACACACACACACAGATGTTTTATTTATCTATTCATTCGGGTTCACAGCGCAGACCGATCTGAGGTCCCCATACCGAACGGATCAGTACTAATGCTTGTACCATTACACCTCTACTACATACATTTGGTTATCTGAACTCGCCACTACCACTCCTCTACAATGACCACAAACTCTAATCTATGTAAACCAGGTTACCATTCATTGACCACTTAACAAAAAGGCGGGTGGCCAACTCAACCACTACTATGCATACAGTAGGCTGGCTACCATATCTCAAAACAACATTCTACCTGTAGTCTTTTTCCTCCTGTGGCAAACCAGACGGTAGATCAGAAAAAAAGAACATCATGTAGGGACTACCTGAACTTGTCCAAACCACTCATTTATTTTCCATTTCAAAACATTTCGCTACTGAACACAACCCAGTCTCCTCAGACAAATATGTTGCAGATTGACTTAACATAAAGTTTGTTTCTTACCTCTACTGGCCAGTTTCCTACCATATCTTCATTTAAAAAACACATTTATTTATACAGGTAAGCACAGCAGAACAGATTTGATCTACAACGACGGGCTTTCACGAGACAAGCATAGCAGTGATAACCAGTATGTTTCTTACCGTTCTCAGCAGACCTCTTCTCCCCGTCCTCCTCCATTTGTCCCACCTCGTCCACCGTCAGAAACGTCCCCATGTTGAGACCCTCCTTTTCTCCATCCCTTTCCTCTTCTCCAGCGGCGGCAGGTGCGTCTGTGGTTGTGGACTCCTCAGTGACCTCGTGGCAGGTTGTCTTGGGCACAGTGACCACAGGCTGAAGGAGAGTAATGTTAGATAAGATTGGGGTCGTGTTCACACTTTAGAAACACTTCATTTTTCCTTCCTCAGTTGAAGTAGTCTTATCACCGATCTGCTCGTTGTTGAATGTTATAGAGTTGAAGCCTTTCTTTTCGGAAAGGGATTACTCAAATAGGAATGCGTCTAGACACACTGACCTCTTTGATGTCATCCTGACAGTCTGGAAATGTCTCCTCTGTCACCTCCCCAGGTCCCTCTGCAGTCTTCACCGACCCCTCTGTGGTTGCTGGGGACAACCCCCCCTCCTTCTGTTCTCGTTTGTCCAGAGCTTCCTCCCGTACCTTGGCTGTCCCAGGCTCACCCTCCAACTCCATCGATGTAGTGTCAGCTGGTGCCTGCTGCTCCGCCTCAGAGGCTGTGGTCACAGGGTCGTTGACGGTCACCTCTGTAACCTCAGTCACCTCTGTGGCAGTCTCGGGGAGAGGACGGGGCACCGCAGCTGCTTCCCCCACCTCGTCCACAGTCACAAAGTCTTCCATGTCGAAGGGGACGTGCTTCTCACCTAACGCCTCCTCTTCCTGAAAGAACACAGGACAGGGAACTTTAAAACCACAATTTTTTCTAAATGGAAAGTCATTCCCCAAAATGGTTGGAAAGTTGATATTGGCATTCTATATTCATGATGGGTATATGACACTCTGTGCATGTATGGATGGAAAGAGAATCTCCAGTGAACCAGAGTACACCAAACATTAGGATCAATTTCCTAATATTGAGTTGCCCACCTCTACAAGGTGTCGAAAGCGTTTCACAGGGATGCTGGCCTATGTTGACTCCAATGCTTCCCACAGTTGTGTCAAGTTGGCTGGATGTCCTTTGGGTGGTGGACCATTCTTGATACACACCGGGAAACTGTTGAGCATGGAAAGAACTGCAACGCTGCTGGGTTTGACACAAACCGGTGTGCCTGGCACCTACTACCACACCCTGTTCAAAGGCACAAATATTTGGTCTTGCCCATTCACCCGCTGAATGGCACAAACACACAATCCATGGCTCAATTGTCTCAAGGCTTGAAAATCATTATTTAACCCGTCTCCTCCCCTTCACCTACACTGATTGAAGTGGATTTAACAAGTGGCGTCAATAAGGGATCATAGACTGTCATGGAAAGCGTTGTTAATAATTTGTCCTCTCTGTATATAGAGTGAATACCAGCACACTAGCCTCTCTCCTACCTGCTGTTTCTCCTCTCCGTTTCCTCTCCTGGACTCAGACCTGGCGCCGCTCTTCCCACTGTGCCGGCTCCCCTCATACCTCATAGAGGACCTGGACCCCGGTGATCCTGATGACCGTTCCCTGTGGGACCGCCTCTTCTCCCTCTCCCTCCTTCCTTTCTCCTTCTCCTCCTCTTGGGCCTTCAGCCTCCTCTCTTTCTCCCTCCTCGCTCTCTCCCTCTCCTCCCTCTCCTCCTCGCGGGTCTTCCTCTTGGTGGCCTGCTCTCTTCCAGGCTCCCCGTCTCCACTGTGGTCTCTTCGGTTTCCAGTGGATGGCTTTTGGCCTGCAGGGGGCGCCTGGTCCTGCTCCTTCCTGGCCTGCTCAGCGCCAGCCCTACTGGTGGACCGGACCCTGCACTCCTCCAGCAGCACCTTCAGGATCTCTGGGGTCACTCTGGGTAGAGCGGGGGCAGCCTGAACATCTGGAGTCGCCTTATCTTTTGGTTGTTTACCTGGAGGATTCTCAGCTGCAGCCTGGTCGGTGGTAACCTTGGTAGAGGATCTGTTCCTGCTCTCCTGTCGTAAGGCCTCTATGATGGCCGCCATCACTTTTGGGGCTGGGGTGGCTGTTGTGGAACTGGAAACAGACATTTTCTCAGTCTCTGGTTTAGCAGCTTGAGGAGCGGAGGTAGCATCTGAGGAGACTGGTTCTTCAGTTTCTTCGGACTCCGTTGTTGAAATGTCTGCAACCTTCTCTGTGACGACCTCTCCACCCTGACCTCCAGGTTCTCCCTGGTTCACTCCTGCTGGCTGTAAGGAAGATGCATCAGGCTCCTTCTCTTGATCCTTTCCTCCTAATGCTGGAGACTTTGCGGCTTGAACCCCTTTATCAACGTTCATCCCTTCATTCCCTGGCTGAACCTCCTGTCCTTCAACCTTAGTATCAACCCCTGTTCCTGACTCCACCTTTAATCCTGACTGAGACAGTGAGTCCTCCTGGCCACCAGGGGGCATAGTGGTCTCTGCAGTCTGGGAGTCATTGCCACCAGTTGAAGCTGTTGAGCCGGCAGAGGAGATGTCGACTTTAGGTAGATCAGTCTTGGGATCAGGTTTCCAGGAGAAGGCGAGCTTGTTGTTCTGAACAATGCAGGGAAACTTCTGGAAGCGGTTGAAGACACTCTTGGCCATGTCTGCTGTTCCCATCTCAAAGATGATCTGCATGGGGTAAAGAAAACAGGATTGGATGGATGGCGTGGAATTACTGTAGGCAGGGTAGATGCAAGACACTTGAACACACAAACACTTAAACGTTCCTCACTAAGATGTCCCTCCCTTTGACAGACACTTGAGCACACAAAGACACCCGTCCCGTCCCCCAACACACACCCCTCCCCACCCACAGGTCTCTCACCTTGTCCTTGAGTGCCAGAGTCTGTTGTACTGTGCCGAAGCGCTGGACCAGTTTCTGGATCTCTGTTGGGCCGGAGGGCGTGGCCGGGATGTTACTGACAACCAGGAGACGGTTCCAGTCATCATCACCTCCCTCCTCCGCCTTCAGCAGGACGTATTGGAAACATTGAAATGTATTCAATTACAAACAACTTTACTTGTACCAATTATTAGAAGAAGCTCAACTTTATAAATAGTTGTTAGAAATTGCAAAGGGACTGTGCAATAATTTATGCTCTTGGGTGTAATTCATTTCATTAGGTTAAATCATGTTTTAACATGCAGGTCTTAGATCAGTTGGGATTGTCTGTGTTTTTCTACCTTTTCCTTGGGGTGGCAACAATGCTATTATTAAGAGCCTTTCAGGTTAGCTGAAGCAACAGGAAAATACTCACACTAACAGGATTCCTGGGTCCCATTAATGAATGGAAAAGTGCCACCTGTGGTAATAAATAAAACGGAATGAAAAGTTCTTTATGTCATCACTGATCAAAGAAAAATAAGTTGAATGTGCATAAACACTCTTTTCATAGTGAACATTTATCATACTTTGCAGCAACCACCTGGAATTAAGTGAAGAAAACTGCCCAGAACAGAGGACGCTGGAGATGCACGGTTGAGGCCCTGTGCTCCACTAGGAGCTAATAGGGATCAGTCAGTCAAGCCACAGTATCTTACCGGTCTGTTGAAGTCCACCAGGAGGTTTGGGAGCAGGCTCATGTTCAGAACAGAGTCCTTGATGCAGA
Organism: Salvelinus alpinus; assembly: GCF_045679555.1. Lineage (NCBI taxonomy): Eukaryota > Metazoa > Chordata > Actinopteri > Salmoniformes > Salmonidae > Salvelinus > Salvelinus alpinus. The sequence continues at coordinate 75,530,333 of NC_092091.1, read as the reverse complement.
CTGGCATGTCGTTGTAAAATTTCACCATCTCCTGGGCTGACTCCACATCCTGCATGGTGACCAGAGCCTGGGGAGGACCACAAACAGACAGTCAGTCATATTGGGCATACAAGTTATATTGTTTAAAATCGATGTGAAAATCATTTGATATTGCCATTATACTGACTATTTTACCCAAAGCATCTGACAGAACATTGACACCGCCAATATATTCAGCAGGTCCTACGTTGGAATCAAATTCCCAAACCTGGTCCTCCAGTACCCCCAACAGTACACATTTTTGTTGTAGCCCTGGACAAACACACCTGGTTCAACTTAATGAGGGCCTGATGATTAGTTGACAAGTTGAATCAGGTGTGCTTGTACAAGGTGTACTGTTGGGGTACTGGAGAACCAGGGTTTGGAAACACTGCCCTAAGCCACATAATGTGAAAGTGAGTGATTTATTGCGGATAGCGTGCCTACCTCACTGGGCTTGGTGATGAGGAGGATCTTGACAGGTGTTCCGAAGGGCTGGGCCAGCTTTGCGATATCAATCTCGGAGCAGCCGCTTTCAGGAAGTCCAGTAATCTTGACCATGCCCCTCTAAAAAGGGCAAACCACAGGAGACAAAGACCGTCATAATCAAGACGGGGAGTATTCAGTGAGGTATACAGAGATATCATGAATAGAGCTGACAGTCACACAATTTCCTATTCTACCTGTCCTGACGGAGCCAAATCAAGTCCAATCTACATGATAGATTTCTATCTAAACGTTCCATAATGTAGCATCCCCTGCCTGGGCCTATGAGATATCAGTTCAGTTCTGCACCTTGTTTTCCCTCTGCAGTCTTTTGAGTCTCTCGACCTGTCCCGCTCTACAGCCCCTCTTCCTCTTCCTCTGTGGCTTCACCTGCTCCCTGTGTATCTGTTGGGAAACCCATTTCATCTTACAGCTCAGACACCGCTGACTGACTGGCTGGCTGGCTGGCTGCCTCCCTGTTTTTTATTGTTTTAAAAGTGTTAAAGATTAACTGAAACACTAATCTTCCTGACACCCAGGACCTATATACTAGGTGGTGTCAGAGGAAGCCCCCCCCCCCCCCAAAGAAAATCACCCAAGTCATACTGTTCTCTCTGCTACCGCACAGCAAGCGGTTCTGAAGCGCCAAGTCAAGGAATAAAAGGCTCCTTAACAGTTTCTACCCCCAAGCCACAAGACTGTTGAACAATTAATCAAATGGCCACCCAGACTATTTACATTGAACCCCACCCCCTCATGTTTACACTGCTGCCACTCGCTGTTTATTATCTGTTACGTAATTTTCTTCTGTTACTTTTTAACTTTCGTTTATTTAGTAAATATTTTCTTAACTCCATTTCTTGAACTGCATTGCTGGTTAAGGGCTTTCACAGTAAAGTCTACACCTGCTGTATTCAGCACGTGACAACCGTCACTTACTTGTATTTCTGTAGATGTGATATATAATATTGAAAGACTTAATAATTTAAAAATTGTAATAGACATACTGGCAAATAAGAGACAGATAAACAAAAATAAAGCACCTCATTTGAATTCTTCTGACCAACGCTGGCTTCTGTGGGGGACAAAAAGTATAATGTTACATTTCACAACTCTTATTGATCAGGTCTATCAAACATCATTAGTTGTATATTAATCAAGACATCTAAGGCTGGCACCCTATTTGCTATTTAGTGCAATACCTTTGAGCAGAATACAATGCCCTATATAGGGAATAGGGTGCCATTTGGGATGCATTCCAAAAGAACATTAATTGTATGTTTTTTTTACCTGGGCCTTTGACGGTCAAGTTGGCCTCGTTGGGGGCTGCAGGTGTCTTGGGAGCACCGATCACTTCTCTATGGAGAGTAGTGAAATGTGTGAAGAACTGCCTCCGTAATAACACATGGCAAAGGTCAGGGGTCAAAGATAACCCTAGTATATACAGGTAATGCATAATGCTTACCCTTTTATAATGACAGGTATCGAGGAAGTAAGCTCCTCCTCGCCATTCTGTAAAACAAAGAAAAAAACGGATTAAATTTGATCAATCATCACCTTTCTTTATATTTAATTTTCTCCTCTTTGTCATTATTAGCTTCCTCACTACAAGGGAAACCTGAGCCAGTTCAATGATATACAGTCCAGTGGATGAATACCCATCTGGGAGCTGAGGTGGCTTTTGTACGGTAAGCAGGGAGGGACAAACCTGGTCGGAGACAGAGATGGGGTGTTCCCGTATGTTGAGAGTGAGGCACCCAGCCAGTGCTTTAGCGTCCTGCTCTTTCTGCATGCAAACAGTGGCCTGGAGGAACAGAGACACCGAGAGGGGCAGAAGTTAGACAGATGGATCCAAAACTAGTGATTTGGGGGGGGGGGGGTGTACAGCCACATATCTCAATATTATTTTTGCGCTAGTGGGCTGTACCTGCACCAGTATTCTTGCCACATAGCTTGTTCTCAATCTTCTTTCTGAATAGGAAGCCATTTTATTTTGCACTTCTAATTCCATGACAGATCAAAACTCGTTTTATCATGGCTCTCTCTTGTACCTTTGCAGCAGACATACCGTGAGCATTATGTTTGGAACATTGAATCGCAACAAAATAACAACATTGAATCGCAATACATATCGTGAGGTCCCTGGCACAGGAGCATTAGTGAGGTCAGGAACTGATGTTGGGCGATTAGGCCTGGCTCAACAGGGGGCGTTCCAATTCATACCAAAGGTGTTCGATGGGGTTAAGGTCAGGTCTCTGTGCAGGCCAGTCAAGTTCTTTCACACTGATCTTGACAAACCATTTCTGTATGGACCTCACTTTGTGCACGGGGGGGCATTGTAATGCTGAAACAGTAAAGGTCCTTCCCCAAACTGTTTCCACAAAGTTGGAAACACTGAATAGTCTAGAATGTCATTGTATGCTATAGCGTTAAGATGTCCCTTCACTGGAACTAAGGGGCAACCAAATTTTACAGTTGGCACTATGCATTGGGGCAGGTAGCGTTCTTCTGGCATCCGCCAAACCCAGACTCATCCGTCGGACTGCCAGATGGTAAAAAGTGATTAATCACTGCAGAGAACGCGTTTCCACTGCTCCAGAGTCCAATGACGGCAAGCTATACACCACCCCAGCCGACGCTTGGCATGGTGTTCTTAGGCTTGTGTGTGGCTGTCGGCCATGGAAACCCATTTCATGAAGCTCCCGACGAAGAGTACCTACTGACGTTGCTTCTAGAGGCAGTTTGAAAATCAGTAGTGTGTTGCAACCGAGGACAGACGATTTTTACGCGCTACGTGCTTCAGCACTTGGCGGTGCTGTTCTGTGAGCTTGTGTGGTCTACCACGTCGCGGCTGACCCGTTGTTGCTCCTAGACGTTTCCACTTCACAATAACAACACTTACAGTTGACCGGGGCAGCTCTAGCAGGGTAGAAATGTGACCAATTGACTTGTTGGAAAGGTGGCACCCTATGACGGTGCCATGTTGGTAGTCACTGAGCTCTTCAGTAAGGCCATTCTACTGACAACGTTTGTCTATGGAGATTGCATGGCGGTGTGCTCGATATTCTGCACCTGTCAGCAACGGGTGTGGCAGCAATAGCCGAACCTACTCATTTGGCGTCGTGTCCACATACTTTTGTATATATAGTGGATCAGTGTTTCCACTGCAGTCATTTATATGTAGTGCTGTGCCACGGCAAAATCATTCCCACCACGACAAAACAATATGGACCATTTCAGGAAGACTTTACAAATATATCTGCCTGGCGCACTTTGAAGATGTTACAACAGTCCACATTTACTTTTTGGAAGCTAACCAGTTAAAAGATCACATCTGGGGTAATAGAATAAATGCAGAGGGGCAACCCCATGCTTCAGCCTATTTATTGAGCCCTATAAAATCAGTTTTCCCCCCAAATTCCATTTTCTCTGTTTAGTTTTCCCAGGTTTCCGTTTTTTCAGGTTTTCGCTCTGAAAAATCACACTTTTATAAACAGGAAAACAAACAAATTGGATGCCGGGGAAATCGACTCCAAGGGGTAAACAAGATGTCTTCATATTTATCAAAAAGACACCACACTTAGCATTAAAGGGTTTGATGCCTAACTTGACACTCCCACAGTTATCTATACTCACTTTACTGTATTGCGGCTGCCCCTGGTTCTCCTCACCCTCCTCGTTCCTGATGATGAGGACATTGGTGACCTTGCCAAAGGACTGCACCAGTGACACCACTTCCTGGTACTTGGCATCTACAGGGAGGCCCGTCAGATAGAGCAAGTAGGAACCTGGAGGATTCTTCTTCTGCAGCGTTGGATTCGGCTTCTTCTGTGGTGCGTTGGAGGACTGGACCTAAAATCAAGGAAGGAAGGTTTACAAGCACTGCTTGTGTTGGATGGGAGTGTGAAGAAGCTGCTTATAAGTTAGTTCTAATTCAATTTGTGAAATTTCCCTAATGATATTACTACTGAAAGTAATTATTACTGATAATGTAGTTAATCTTAAGAGTAATGACACTGTGCATAGCAAACAAAAGATTGAACCAAAAGCTCCGCGAAGGGCACACCTCTGAGTCCTGTCCTAGGGCGGTATCCTTCCCGGCCGCTGGCTTGGCGCCTGGCTTAGAGGAAGCAGAGGAAGGTGGACGATGTGGCTTCTCAGACATGGACGCCGGAAACTTGCTGGTGGACGACAAATAGGACTCACGTTTCCCGGACTCGTGTTTTCCAGAAACCCCTGCTCTGTTGCCGTGGCCAGTCGCACACTTGGCGGGGTCATTTCTGGAACGCTTCAGGCCTTCTCGAGAGGAGCTCCCAGTAGATATCCCTGGAGGTATGGGTAACAGATGATGTCTGGGTTATAATGATGTAAATATATTACAGTAGATATCCCTGGATGTAGGAGTAACAGATGTCTGGGCTATAATGACGTAAATATATTACAGTAAATATCCCTGGATGTAGGGGTAAACAGATGTCTGGGCTATAATGACGTAAATATATTACAGTAGATATCCCTGGATGTAGGGGTGACAGATATCTGGGTTATAATGACGTAGATATATTACAACAAAAAGGAAGGTATTTGGACATAAATTATGGACTTTATCGAACAAAACAAACATTTGTGGAACTGGGATTCCTGGGAGTGCATTCTGATGAAGATCATCAAAGGTAAGTGAATATTTATAATGCTTTTTCTGACTTCTGTTGTCTCCACAACATGGCGGGTACCTGTATGGCTTGTTTTTGTGTCTGAGCGCCGTACTCAGATTATTGCATGGTGTGCTTTTTCCGTAATTTATTTTTTAAATCTGACACACAAGAATAAGAAGTAAGGGCTTGTAAGTAAGCATTTCACAGTAAGGTCTGCACATGTGACAAATAAAGTTTGATTTGATATATTACAGTAGATATCCCTGGACGTAGGGGTAACAAATGACATCTAGGTTATGACGATGTAGCACAGGGCAGATATATTACAATGCCAACAGACTAGCACTCCAGGAATACGCTTCACCTGGGTCTGGGAAACAGTGTCAACCACTAGCCCAGATTAGCATCTAGACAAAGTGGCTTACCTGAGGATTCGCTGGTTCTCTTCTCCGGCCTGTGAGCGCTGGAGGCAGAACGCCGATGGGACTGGGAGGGGCTGTGCCGGCCAGAGGTGTGGGGGGTGTGTCCATGGGAGGTGGGCGGAGAGATCCTTCTGCTTCGGTCCGGAGGGGGGGTGGGGGACCAGGACAAGGAACGGGACACTGAGCGGGAGGGAGAGCGTTCTAGGGAATGCCAGGTGGCACAGGCATCCTGACCTTGAGACGGGTCCCTCCTGGTTTGGGGCAAAGAGGGGAGAGAGGAGTCAGAAGAACAATATGACATTATATGTGATTCAAAGACCCAGTGACATACAACACCACAAGAGGAAAATGATAGGTGGTTTGTCAGTTGCACAGTTGTAATCTAAAAAAAGGTACGATTGGACAATCAGGGTGAAAAATAGGTAGTCCTACATTTTAGGAACATCTCTCACCTTGGGACATTTGGATTCCAGTCTGGATACCTTTGGGGGAGAAAGAAGAGACATGAGTACATCATCCATGGGTTATTGTTGAGTATTAATGGGTTAGTTAACTCTAAAAGTCTAAACCGTTGTGGGGGAGGGGTACTAAGCTAACATATGGAATTGTTTTAACTTCTCTAGAGTAGGGGGCAGCATTCGGAATTTTGGATGAAAAGCATGCCCAAATTAAACTGCCTGCTACTCGGGCCCAGAAGATATGATATGCATATAACTGGTGGATTTGGATAGAAAATCCTCTAAAGTTTCCAAAACTATTAAAATAGTGTCTGTAAGTATAACAGAACTGATTTGGCAGGCAAAAAACTGAGAAAAATCCATTCGGGAAGTATACTGTTTTTGGTTTTGTAGTTTTCTATTCAATGTTATTACAGTATCCATTGACTTAGGACTCAAATTGCAGTTCCTATGCCTTCCACTAGATGTCAACAGTCTTTAGAAATTGTTTCAGGCTTGTATTCTGAAAAAGGAGGGAATAAGAGCAGTCTGAATGAGTGGACCCTGCAGTGTCACAGAGCTTTTTCATGTGCGTGACCGAGAGAGTGCCTTTCATGTTTACCTTTTATATTGACAAAGTTATTGTCCGGTTGAAATATTATCGATTATTTAGGCTAAAAACAACCTGAGGATTGAATATAAACATCGTTTGACATGTTTCTATGAACTTTATGGATACAATTTGGATTTGTCGTCTGCCTGTTGTGACTGTTTAGCCTGTGGATTACTGAAGAAAACGCAAACAAAACTGAGGTTTTTGGATATAAAGAGACTTTATCGAACAAAATGAAATTTATTGAGTAAATGAATGTCTTCTGACTGCAACAATATGAAGATCATCAAAGGTAAGGGATAAATTTTATCTCTATTTCTGACTTGTGTAACTCTTCTACTTGGCTGGTTACTGTTTGTAATGATTTGTCTTCTGGGCTATGTTCTCAAATAATTGTTAAGTACGCTTTCGCCGTAAAGCATTTTTTATATTATTAATTATTATTATTTATTTTTTTATCTGACACCGTGGTTGGATTCACAAGAAGTTAATTTTTAAACCTATGTAAAATATGTTTTGTTTTCTGAATTTTTATAATGAGTATTCCTGTATTTTAATTTGGCGCTCTGCAATCTCACTGGATGTTGGCCAGGTGGGACGCTAACGTCCCACATACCCTTAAGATGGTCATACCATGGATCATTTAGCTATTTGATTTTGAATTTCTAGTACACCTTTAAGAATCCCCAAAAGCTAAAAAAATATATATCTATCTTTTAGGAAATATTGAATTTGGCCTCCTATAGCCCACAGAAATACATTGAATAACACATTCAGAAATGGCAACAAAAAAAAGGGACTACTCTTTTTTTTCATAAAGAATAAGGTTTTGAAGTGTCTGTCCTATATCTAGGATATAAGAAAGCTCAGGAAATGTTTTGTTTTACTTAACCCCTTATTTCTGTTGGAACAAAACTAACTCCTCCATAGTTCATTTGTTTGTAAGGGTTAGCTTTAGAAGGTCATGGAGCAAAACGGAGAACACCATCGTGTTTGTGAGTCACTGATAAACACCGCTGTAGCTCGGCCACCTATCACGGACACGGAAGGCTGACATAGGCGGATGTGATGGATTGAGACACAGCTCATGCAAAAATAAAATGATATCTGATATCTTAAACTGATGGATTTTGATGGGATTTATATATTTTTTTTTACTTAGACTGATGGGTGCTTCAATAGACATAAGGATTTTAACTGCCAGCATAGTTTTAGCATTATTTTTTTTTTTAAACACCCACTTGTTGCGCAGATCTCTGCAGCTAGCTGTGTGGTTGACTGTGTTCACATGATCGATCCAGTCCTGTGAGGAAAAAAACAAAAGAAAATAAAGAAATAATGGTTAGATATATACCAGAGTCCAGCAGAGAGATGTGATTGGTAGGATCACATTTACACCACCATAGTGCCTATGCATGCATTAAGGAGTGTGGTGGAAATGTATTATGTATATTTAGGGGTATTATTGATATGTATAGGTCTTCCATATCTTGAATGCATTCCTCAACAAGCTATCAAAAATATATGTATTGATACTACTTGTTCAAGTTTGAGGCATCAAATCAAATGGCAAAGTACTAAAGAAAGTTTCAAAATTTGAAGTTATGAAGAGACATTTTGGCAACAACCTGTAAAAAAAAAATGTAAATTGCAAAATGGTGTTTCTTGTATTAAAACAGCATTGATAATGTTTTTGTACACTGCAGAAGAGTGAATACTGGGTAAAGTTAGTCCTCTTCACCACAAATACGATTCAGCTTTTGCAGTTATATCCATGTCTTCTGCAATCTTCATCTTCTTCATCTTCATCATTAGCAGAGTACGGGTCAGGTTACTTTTTCAGGAGCAAATGTTTTTTTTTTTTTTCTCCTTTAGTGTTTAGTTGTTTTAATTGTTGAACAACTCAACAGTAACACCAACCATATGGATTTACAAAATAATGGTTTGAAAGGAGAAGACACCGTGTACGGTTAGATGCACACAATAATGTGATTATTGTGGATAGTCAGATCAATAAAATAGTTTAATAAAAACATTGACATACTTTGCAAGAAGAACGATTTCCTTAATAGTGCTGTTTACATGGACACATCTGGAATCAGGCTACCTGATGGCACTGACAGATGCAGAAAACTGCCAATCAAAATATACATTCTAGCACAGCGACCATGTTATTTTTTGGAAGCATATTTGATTCTGATTTCGGACATATAAAGTTTGTATGTGAAAACTATTTGTAAAGATGCATACATCGATGTTCCGAATTCACTTCACTCTCGCTAAAGACGGAGGCTCAGCTGGTGCTAGCACAACTGCAGATCACCTCTGGGATGCAGATTAAGGTATTTACATGTCCAAATTATTTGAAAGACTGCACAGAAAACCTGGTGTTTCAATCAGCGTAAGCACACCAATAGTACAAACGGTTTATGTGAATCAGACCTGTTAAACCATTGCTTAAAATATGTATATTTTTGTAAGTAGAACCAAATATTATGTGATGTATTTCACTGTGTTTTATGCCTGGTGTGTATGTAAAAGTGGTTATGGTGTTTAAAGGAAAAATCCACCCCAAAACTTTTTTCCCCCTCCTTCATTAGTCCATTGTTGATACAGTCCCAAAAGGTTTTGCATCATCATGACAATGTGGCAAGTGACATTTTGCTTCTTGAAAGTCCAATATCTTGAAAACTTGACTGCTGACATTCAAAACACTGTGGTAGTGTATCAACAGTGGACTAATGGAAACAAATACCAAACTATAGTTTGAGTGGATTTTTCCTCTAACTGCATTGGGCCTTTATAAAAGCTTAAAGGGATACTTTGTGATTTTGGAAATGAAGCCCTTTATCTACTTCCCCAGAGCCAGAGGAACTCATTGATACAATCTCTCTGTATCCAGTATGATGGAAGATAGAAGTAGCTTTGCGAACCAAAGCCAACTAGCATCAGCACAACAAATGGAAGTCTATGGTATCTACTAGCATGCTAGCAGTTGCCAAAGACTTCCAGTTATTGAGCTAATGCTAATTAGCAACTTCCTAACTGGACACAGAGAAAACAAATGGTATCCACGAGTTCGTCAGACTCCAAAATCCTGAAGTATCCGTTTAACAAAAACAAAATCTCTGCTTGGCGAACAACGTGTGCGGTACAGGTACGGTACTCACCTTAGCCCGTTCACATTGCATGTCGCACAGGGAGCAGGTGTGGGGGTACACCTTCGGAGGGTCCGCAGAGAAATCACCTATCATGGTGGGTGTTGGGAGCCTCTTGGTTGCGCTAGAGCTGCGTTTGGCACCGGTGGGTCTGGTTGATTTTGACGACTCACTCCTGGCTTCGAACTGTGGCCTTGTTCTGGACCCTTCGCGCTCCGAACGAGATCTTGATGGCGGCTCTCTGACGGGCGTTATTTTGTGCTTGTGAGCGTCGGGGATTGGAGCACGCCTCCTGTAGTCTTTGTCTTTCTTTGAGTCGGAGGAGTCGTCGTGCCGCCTTGGGGATTCAGCTTTACGTTTCAAAGACGAACCGGTGGGCTTTGACTCTGGTTTAGTCGCTCTCTCCTTAGGCGGTAGCTCGCGTTTGTAAGAGTCTCTACCCTCTTCCGCCGCCCTACTTGCGTGGCCGTAGTCGATAACTTTACCCGCCGTTTGCGTCACACTCAGAAAACGTGGGATGTTGGTCGTACATGAATGTGCAGGATGCCGCTGTGGTGGAGAAAGACGCAGCGGTGGCGGCAGGTTAGGAATAGCAGGGAGAGTTTGAGAGAACGCAGGAGGGCCTGTGTTTCTGTTTGTTTTGTGTATCTGTATGTCACGTAGGATGAAGGGCAGAGTGTCTGGAGTTAGTTGGTCATCAGGGTAGTGGCTGAGAACCTCCAGGTCATCGTTTGACAAACCGAAGCCGGCCAGGATACTGCCTGCGCTCTCGGGTACGTACAGACCCTGCATGTTTCCACCCTGTGGACGAGCCGGTTCAGAAACAGGAGCATTCCAGCTTTGCATGCCCCCTCCTGAATGCCCGCTGTTGGGGTTAGCATGAGAGTGGGAGGACTGCTGGAGGTGCTGCTGCTGATTGAGACCAAAGAGTTTACTGGGAGTCTGGTAGTTGGACCAGTCCACATCTTGCATCTGATTCTGCTGGTCATCGCAGGAGAGCGAGACAAGGTTGTTGCTGTTAGAATAGGCAGTCTCTGAACTCCCACCCTGACCGTCCCCGTGCATGCGGGGATCTACACAGTGCTGCCGGGAGATCTGGGTATTCTGGTTGAGTAGTCGGTGGTCCTCGTCCCTCCCGCCCTGAACACGGACAGAGATCGCTGACTCCAGCTCCTCGGGTAGCCGTGTTTGCGGCGGGAACTGACCCGCCTGGTAGCTGTTCATCTGGGCCATGTTGTTGCCATCCGTAGAGTGGCCGGGTTGTTGTTGATGGTATGGCATGTTCCTGGGCCTGTTGAAGGGTGGCCCCTGTTGCTGAGGCTGGTACATGACGGTGGCGAGCGGCTGAGCGATGTTGTTGGCAGCTGCTTGCTGGAGAAGGTTGAGCAGGGCCAGTTGCTGGTTGCCGTGGTTACTGGCAGCAGCGATGATGCTCAGTTGGTGCAGGGCTAGTTGGGCTTTGATCTGGGCCAGGCGGATAGCCGCGGACGGTCCGAAGAGGAACGGGGTTCCCCGGCCTATGGTACCGAAGGCACTGGCTGCCCTATCTGCCCAAGCTGATAGAGGGTAGAGCTGGGATGGACTTTCCGTGAGCAACGCGAAGCTGAGAGGTGGAAAGCAGAAACAGGATTACAGATGCTGGGCCTTCTCAAATTTGATTTGCTTGTATTATTTCTTCTTTTTGGTTTTCTTACAGGAGGGGGTCCCTATGTAGTGAGAAATGTTTATCATTTCACTGTTTTTGTTTCCTTTTAAATTGAGGGGAGGGAAAATTCCATCATCTTCTCTTAAACATCTTGCAGTCATGCTCTTTTACAGGGTGGAAAAGCAAAGCAATGTTAACTATCTTCAACACCATTAGACTCACCATCAATTTGATACAAAGGCCAAGAAAAGAATAACATGTGGAAGTACAACAATGAGAGGTACCCAATGGCACTTGTTTTGGACATACCCACCACATTAACAATTTTCTGGGAGAAAAACTAAACTGAGCTAATGGGCATGTTAAGATGTCATAGTAGAATGGACCCGTTGCTACTTGTATCAGGTGTCACAGAAAACAGGCCATTACGTACACTAGCACAACTCAATCTCCTAAAAATATATATACACTTTGTGGCCTGCAAATGGATTATTTTGATTTGGATAAAAGACCAGCAACCTACTCTAAAAAGTGGTATTATGAGATATGTAAAAGGCTGCCACTGGAGAAAACAAATTCCATACTTCAGAACAAAGGCGGGGGAAGTATGGGCCCCCTTCATGCTATCTTTCCCCTAATCTTGCAGATACCCTGAGAAATGTCATGAGTAATAAGAAAGAATATTTATTTTTGTTAATGTAATAAAAATGTAATTATGTTATGTATTGTACAGGTAACTGTCAAAATAAAGTAAACACCAACATATAGTGTCTTAAAAGGGCGTTGGACCACCACGAGCCGCCAGAACAGCTTCAATGCGCCTTGGCAGATTCTACAAGCGTCTGGAACTCTACTGGAGGGATGTTGTTGTTGATGGTGGTGTAGAATTGGGTTAAGATCTGGTGACAGACGGCCATAGCATATGGTTTACATCGTTTTCATTCAACAAACCATTTAGTGACCACTCATGCCATGTGGATGGGGACATATTCATCTCGGATGTGACCACTCCCATCGGGATAGAATTTCTTCACCATAGGTTGACGGTGATCACTCACTCAGAATGGCTGTGTATTTATTGACATTTACCTTGCCCACTTAAGTGACCGAGTGGACCTAAACCAAATGTTCATTTCGGTGAACTGTTGGAATCATGGAAATGTATTATTCTAATTCTATAGTTAGAATATAATAGCGGACACTTTGGATACAGTGTTGGTTGACATGAAAATGAACAAAAATGCCAGGGAGGAGACAAGGTAGCAACCAAAGTGTTGATAAGTGTTTCCTAGGGAACCCTATAATCTTAGGCTACATATAATGTTCTCTTAGCAACTGCATGTAGCGAACATACTCAGGCTTCACGTATCCCTCTGATTTAGAAGATAATGTTGCACAAACATTCTGATTTAGGTCTACACCATCACTGGTATTATCAGGCTGTATAGCTAGTTACATTTTCTCTGACTCAGTACATGTATTAGCTAACGGGGCTAGGTCTGTGTGGAAAGCGGCACAGAAAGAGAGCGGAAAGAGATGACTCAAGTAGTGGAGTAAACTATAAAAATGGACATTACACATGGCGTATCAGATCTAACAAACCAAACATTCAAATACCGTTATAGAAGGTAAAGTTAAAACCCAAACCGGTCCGTACACCAAATACCGGTATATTTGAGCAATAAGGGAAGAGGGGGTGTGATATACGGCCAATATACCACGGCTAAGGTCTGTTCTTAAACACGACACAACGCAGAGTGCCTGGATACAGGCCTTAGCCATTGTATATTGGCAATATACAACAAACCCCAGACGTGCATTATTGCTATTATAAATAAATGTTTTGCCATACTCGTGGTATACAGTCTGATATACCACAGCTGTTAACCAATCAACATTCAGGGCTCGAACCACCCAGTTTCTAATGTAAAATACGGTATACCAACCAGCCCTGTCACTTTTGTTTTCTGTTGCTAATGTTATGTTTTATGTAATCTTGATTCTTGCTTGTATTCAAATATATGTACAATTTGATATGATGTTGACCTGAAACAAGGAATATTAAGGGGAAATTATACATAAATTCAATTGAAGCCCAAACAGCATAATTTTTTACACCGTTTTCAGATGACAGACCGATTCAATTGTAAAGGCGTCCGCCTGCTTCCCAGCCGAAACAGTTCAGAAGGGTTTGTGCATGTATTATGATGACATTGTGACGTTTTTGTTCATTTCGGACTTCAGTAAAGTTTTCTTCGGTTGTTCGGGCACACATTTTTCTCTCGAGGCAAGCCGAAGTCGGTGGTAGCCGAAGTCTACGCCCATTTCATCTGTGCCTGGTCAACAGTAGGGATTTTCTATAAAGTCTGTCATTCAATGAGAGACGACTCATTTTCACACAAATTGTTTTCATTGAGAAATACTGCACCAAACATCTTAGATGTAAAATTGGGCGAGTAAGCTCTCCTGTGCAAAAACATTACAATTAATGACCAATTTCTTGAGTTATCTTAGATTAATTCTAACTATTTTGAGAAAGTGTATAAAGGTATTATAAGGGAATATGTGAGAACACTAGTTCGTTTCGCATAGGCGCCAGTCGAACTGAAGCATGCCTTAAGGAGTCCATGAGTAAACACAATTTTGCCATTAGACTCTGATGATAGTCTATCTTGTAATTGAGAAGTCCATCAGCATCCTGCACAGATTTAGTCCACCCATCAAGCAAGCTTGTGTGAATATTAGGGATAGGTTAGTTAGACGCTAATCTGGGTTGGCATCATACATCAGTCTCAAAGAGCAGAAGTTCTATGCATAAGAAAGGACAAGTATATAGGATTCTGTTCAAATGACAATGGGTGCAGTAACTAGGAACTTACTCAATTGATAGAGGCTAACTACCTTTAAGGCCTATTGATGACAGCAATGGAGGATGGTGGGTTGAGCTATAGGAGGACGGGCTTATAGTAATGGCTGGAATGGAATAAATACAACAATATCAAGCACAAACATATGGAAACCACATTTGACTACGTTCCATTAATTTAATTCCAGCCATTACAATGAGATTGTCCTCCTATAGCTCCTCCCACCAGCCTCTACTGGAAGATCATATGTCTGGCCATAAAAGCCCAGACACTTTCTCTAAACTTTAACATGCATCACTTGCAGTACAGTTTGGGAAACATACAGAACGTGTCTTCCATATCAATGAGAAATAATTTTCATAAAACAAAAAGGTTAAATTACTACAAAGCTTTATAGGGTTAGGTTTCCCACACTGCCATATTTCCATGTTACAGTGCTTGTTTACGGAAAACGCCAGTCAACTCTGTGCTAATTATCTATCTGCATCTCCGAACACCTGAGTATTAACAGAAGACGGACGCCACAAACCTGTTGTCACATAAAGATACTATCAGCTGCAACTGCGTTAACCCGGTCCAACTCCGCCCCTTTCTCAATTTCCAGAAGAGAAATGGGGTATGCCTTTGGTGGTTAGTTATGCGTCATTCTGGTCATGCGCATCGAAACAGCTAGTTCGTTAACCAGTAACTTCGTTAACCAGTAACTACATATGTGTTGACGTAATTTCAAAAGATTTGTTTTTGGAGAAATGGCACTTTGGGCAAATATCTTATTCATCCAATTGAGTTTTTAATGTATTAAATGACCTGGTATGATGGGTGCATTGATCAGTTATACCGTTTGAATACGTTATTTTTTACCCAAAGCCGACCTTTAAAACAGTAACTGTATATTTTCCATTTGTGAAATTGTTTTGATGTGATATGAAAGTAGAAAGCTTTATGTTTCTAGAACCATAGCGCAATTGAAAATCGATACACATTTAGATGGAGTATTTGGCTGCCAGGGCCAATTCCCCTCTAAATAGAACATGTAACGGTAAGGCCCTTGCACTATAACGTTACTCCGACCTTAGCTTCTAGTCCATTATTGGGCTACTAGCAACATAGCTGTAGTTGGCCGGTTATTCATTTACATGAGTTAGATCGCTAATATAAACACGACTTTCTCTAACTGTACTGTAAAGTTAGCCTATACATTATATACAAACTGCACAAGATGTCAAATGCCGCTTAATTACAAACGCATTGAGTCGCTCTGATGCTAACCAGTTGAAATTAGGAGTTAGTTACAATGCTAGTTAGCTAACCTAATCAGCAAGGTCCTGTAATGCTCATTTTATTGGCTAGTACCAACCAGCTGTGCACTCGTGCAAATACATTCCTGTCGTTTTATAACTTAGGTTTGCGGAAAAACAGGTTCCACAATGACTAGCTGCAGTGTCCGACTAAATGCAGCTTTCCAGGCCTAACGTTAGGTTAGCTAGCTAGCTGCATTGTAAAGCCATTTTGTTTTTTGCTGCGATGCCAGTAGCAGAACGAGGAAGCATGAATGGTATTTTATCCCCGAACAAACGGTGATTAATATCCGTGAAGATGCTATTTTTGAAAATAATCTGTTTAGACATAGCTACCTGTCATACAATACCGGGTGTGGTTCTTTGTTTGTCTTCGTGGGACCTGTTGAAATCGGCTCTTCTCTTCCCTGTGAAGAAGGATATAACCGCTTGCGCAAAAAGCACTACAATGAAAACAGGCTGACTAATCGAGAGCAGAACCAATGATTAAATCTTAGGCATTAAATCGAATCTTATTGCGACTTTTCTGCTCAAAAAAAGACGTACGCCACACATACAGTATCTTATTTTCTATCAAAATGTGTAAATTATAGTTTATTCATCACTATAATTTATGTAAACTACAAACAACGTTTCTACCACTCTACCAGCATAAATCAGAGTTATTTAGTGCTCCTATTTGCAATTTTTTTGTGAAGTTATGACAGATTGCATATTTGGTCAATATTGAGATATTAGACATTTGTTAGGGAAACTTTTGTTACATGCTTCTGTATTAGATACCTACTGTTATGTTTATGTTTTTCAAAACAGTACATACATTCAGGATGAGGCTAAATTAGGATTTGAGACTGCATCAACCTCAACACTACTATGTCTTTCTCTTAACAATGCAAACATGTCTAACTTGATTTTTAAAGTCACCCCTGATGGGAATAAATAAAGTTGCATAGAATTTACTGTGTCCTGTGATTGGCTGTTCCCAACATTCCGGTGTGTCTGTGGCCAAAGCTCCCATGACCGTCTCATTAGCTCGTGACTTGACGAATTATCAGGCTTGTAACGGCAACTGCCTTCATTCCCCCTGGGTCATATTAAACTGCTGTCATCCACACACTGATAGAGAGAGGGATAGACAGAGGCTGTGTACGTGTGAGCAAGAGAAATAGTGTGTTTGTGAGATATAGGCCTAGGTCCTAGAGAATGGGCATTTTGTGTGTGTGTGTGTGTGTGTGTGTGTGTGTGTGTGTGTGTGTGTGTGTGTGTGTGTGTGTGTGTGTGTGTGTGTGTGTGTGTGTGTGTGTGTGTGTGTGTGTGTGTGTGTGTGTGCGTGTGTTTATGAGAGACAGAAGCTGTATGTTTGAGAGACAGAGGGAATGATGGAGAGAAGGGGGGACGAGAGAGAGAGAAGGAATGAGAGACAGCGTGCCGGTGTATTTAAACATGCCACAGACATCTGATCCAAGCGATGTATTCGATACCAGAAACATTTAAAAACAGACACAGTAACACATGATCCATCCATGCCGGCCTGGTAATCGATACGGGGATGAACTATCTGACAACATTATGTACTGTATGCGTTATCTCTCTCAGTGGGTTTGGTGGTGGTGGGGGTCCGAATGACTTGCCTCTCAATCATATTTCCTGTCATAACTGGTTGCTGTTTGCGTCACCAAAGTGCACCTGTGGGCAATGTCCCCCGTACCCCACGGCGGCCGATGCTAGATTTGGAGACATGTCGTGGGGATGAAAAACACACAACCCCTGCCTTTGGAATCCACCTCACCTCTGAACTCTGAGTCAGATTATAGATTTTTTTTCTTCATCATGCAAATTCCCATCACTCAACCTGCCTGACTCCCTTGCTGTGTCCCATCTCTCTCTCTTTCTCTCTCTCTTACTCCACTCCCCCCTTTCTTTCTCTCTCGTCTCCCCCCTACCCCTCGCCACCGCCCCAGGGCCCCTACCCTTCGCCACCGCACCTGTTCGCAGAGTTCTTTGGAGTCACTCACGTTTCATGATCAATGAGGTGAAAGATACATTTGGCTGTCGTAAATTTACCCCTTAGCCCCGCGCCTCACCCCTCAGCCTCATGACAATCATTATTTATTGGACAGAGATGCACATTATTCAAACACCTGTCTGACTGGATAAACAAGTTCTCATAATGTTGACAGGATAGGGTAAGGAACGGACGGGACGGCTAGCATACGTATTCAGGGAGATACGTGGATCATGGGCAGGCAGCATTAGCTAATGGAGATGTACGTATGCCATCTTGTATGTGTACAAAACAAATACCAACCATATCACAAGATGACAAGATGTTTGCTGTTGCTATGCGTGTTGCATGAGCATGTGAAGACAAGCCATTGACTACTGTCAGTCCATGACGGTGGAGGGTGTGTTCAGTTACTTTCCCATTCTAAGGGAAACGAAGAAGATGATGATGATGATGATGGTGATGCACATGACATGTTATTTTCACAGGTAATAATATGGTTATTGTTGGGGTGGGAAACAGAACATGTCTGTAAATTCTCCAGGCATTCCATAACCTGTGTGACTACGATTTCAAATCAAATAGGGGCCTACCATTTATTTGTCCAGGCTATTTCTGTGGCATAGTGCATTTATATAATAATCATATCAAATTGTTAATCAAACTTCATGACTGACCACACTGAGAAAATAACATATCTCTATTTCGCCAGTCTCGACTAAATAAGATGATCATGTGCTCTTGCTACCAGAATATCCCTAACAAGTATACTCTCACTGCCCATCTTGTTCCGTAGACCCAACACTCTCTTATATCAGCCGCCCGCGTCCTTAGATTACAGAGCTCCAACTATTACTGCTGATGCATGGTGTGTGGTTGTCGTTGCTGTCGTAAGCCTACCCTAGGTGCTGGGACAAAGGTGGCGGGTTGTGGGGGGAGTCGGGTTGTGAAGGCACGTGCGTGGTGTTTCAAATCAAACTCGGAACGATGAGAGAAGACACTGAAGTTATTTGGTGCAGACAGGATGAAAATGATACGGTTGCCCCAGGTGGGACAAACAGAGCGGTATGGGGTGTTTCTCACTTCCCCCCCATGGGGTTTGCATCATCAGCAGTCAAAGCGAGGGGAAGACAGCCTGGGTGTTAACAGTGCTGGATAATGGCTTGGCTTCCAGTCTGGCTTGTGATATCATCAATGTGTAATACAGTACTACAGTGTAGGACTAATTAAGAGCAGGTGGTGGACTGGAGAGGATTCAGGCTGACTGAATTCAGAAGTCAGACTTCCATGCTAGAGCAAATCTCTCCTCCGGACCCCCAGCAGCTCCATGTATTTGATGTATTCCAAAGCTAACACACATGATTCAACTTGTCAACTATATAATTATCAAGCCCTTGAATAGGTGAATCAGGTGAACGAGTTCAGGGGTACAACTAAATTGTAAAACTACTGGGGTCCCAGAGGAGAGGTTTGAAAACCTCTGTACTAGAGAGGTATCTCAGCAATCCACCTTGAGTTTGAACTGGCCCCTAAACACAGACCTAGGATCAGATGTCCTCAGCCGAAATCCTCATTAGGATAGAACATATCTGACCCTGGAACCAGCGGTTAAGGTCAACTCCTATCAACTCCTACAACAGAACATAGTTAGACCAAGTAACAACACAATCAATAGGGAAATGTAGCTTTGTTTGCACATCATGAATATTCCTCAGTAGATGAACTGAATCTGCCCACACTGTCGCCTAAACGACCGCTAACGTATCTATTACACCCAAGGGGATTGGATTGGATGAATCACTCAATGTAACACCCCTGAACTGCCCTGTTAGTCCCCCACCCCGACCCCTCTTTGCAATGTGGCAGTAATGCATGACAGGTGTAGGCTTCATGACTTTGAGCGGAACGCAGTAGTCGGGAGTGTAAATTAACAGCGTCGCCAGCCGTTCCGTTCCACGCCCTCAAACATCCCAGAGTGGCTGAGCCATCAACAGCTCCAT